>NC_089589.1:128077247-128377247 GCF_019320115.1 Miscanthus floridulus
ATGGAATACTGGATAGTTGGACCACAAGTTAGGGCCCCTTCAATTAGTCAGGAATGGAGCTGGGAATTATTCCGGCTTACCAACATTATACAAATTAGTGAACCATTTCGACCGAGTACTCCCGGCTGGTGGCTGGCATATGTATATGGCCCCTGGTATATAAGCGCCATGCGTTTCTATGTATACGGCGGAGCACCGCCGCCCTCGTTCGCCCTAGGGTTTAGGGTTTATACGGCGGAGCACCGCCGCCCTCGTTCACCCATGTGTACAAACATATATACGGCGGAGTGGAGCACCGCCACTCTCATCACACCACCCTCTCTCGCGGCCTAGTCGATCAACATTCGTATTATCGTTATCGTTAACGCTAAACAATCACACTAGGGCGAATTGCGTCGGTGACTAGGGCGAACCGCGTTGTTGATGTCACCGACGTGGTTCGCCCTAGTCACCGACGCAATTCACCCTCGGCCATTTATGTATAGCCCTAATTCGCCCTAGTACCGACGTAGTTCGCCCTAGTGTGGCGAATTGCGTCCGTGACCGATGGGCAAGATTTAATAATGCATATTGTTCGTAGATTTTACGCATGTAAGCAAAGATTTGACATACTATATATTGGTTTTGTTTTTTGAAGCTAGATGGCCGACCCGAGAAACATGGATGAGGAGGAGTTGATGATGAATTTGATCAACACTGGCACTCAAGTTGCCGGTGATGATGGTGCTAAAAATAACGTGCAAGAGGATGCAGATGACGGGAGTCAGTACTTAGCTCTTGAACAAAATGAGCAACAACATATTGGCCAAGTATATAATTTTTATTATTAGCTATATATATTATCATATGTCGTATGTGTGCTCATGACATTAAAAATAATGTTTATGTTTTGTAGCCCTCTGGATCGACATCAACAACTACAACGAAGAGTAAAAATGTTTGAGGTCCCAAAAAGCCATTGGAGGGCCGCTTCATCGTCTCGGAGTTCAATGTGGATACAGGCGAACCGGGGGGGGCCAAATAAAATGAAATTCGTGCACCACTGTGGTTACCTTGTACGGGATCGGCTCCCGATCAGTACCCGCGAATGGAAGAAGAAGACCAATGCTTCTTATATCAGTTTTGTCTCCGATCATGACAAGACGTTAATTTGGAAAGATGTCTTGGTACATTTTACGCTCCAAACAGATGGTTATGATGATATAATAGATGGTGATGAATTGAAGGAGCGAGTTAGGGATTGGGCAATGAAGAAGATGGCCACCCAGTTTTAGACTTGGAAGAAACACCTATACACGACGTATGTCAAGAAGAACATAGCACCAAATTTCACTGTCCCAAGCCCGATCTCAAAGCAGAGGCCCTATTGGGATGAGTTTGTACAGTACAAGACGTCGGAAGAGGGTGTGAGTCAGGTGATAAAGAACCAACGTAATGCCCAACAGAAGACATACCACCATAACTTGGGATCAGGTGGCTACCCGACTGCCATTAAGAAGTGGAACAAAATGGAAGCAAACCTTCTTGCCAAGGGTATCACACCAGAATCACTCAAGTGGGGAGAGCGTGCAAAGAATTGGTTTTTCGCTCATGGGGGAACACTGGACCAGGAGACAGGGAAGTGTGTTTATGGCGCAAGACTGCAAGAAGCAGCAGAAAGATTGTTTTATGCTCAGAGAGCTACTGCTAGTGGTGCGTTCAGGCCCAACAGAGAGAAGGATGAACTGACATACGCCATCGGGACTATTGAACACGGTGGCCGAACTAGAGGCAAAGGAAGTGTCTCGTGGGAGCATGGATTCCCTCAGGACAGACCTTCCTACAGAAGCCACCAGAGAAAGAAGGAAGAAGAGGCACAGCGGCTCTAGAGGTTGGAGGAAGCGGTGCGTGAAGCACAGGAGCGAGAAAAAACCTTGAAGCGAGAATGCAGGAGGAAATCAGAAGGCAAGTGCAAATAGCAGTGAGTGCAAGCAAGCAGGCATCAGAGCCAGGAATCAACATTAGCCAATCTGTTCAGTTGAAAAGCAGATGCGCTTCCACGGAGATACCAAATCAAGGGGACACAGGACTGCGCTTCCCTATGGATGACGTCACTGAACCTTGTACATCATGTGAGCTACACATTCCGAAGGGGAATTCCACAATCAAGGTGGCTATCGGTCTTGTTAATCCTATCGACCGAACCAAGACACCAAGGATTCATGGGAATATAATCTAAGAATGATATGCTACCATCTCGGTAGATAAAGCTGAAAAAGGTTTTAGTGATTTGCCTCTTGACATTCCTGGAGGTGATGGCGAGAAGACTGTAGGAGAAGCAGAGAAGACATTCATTCTATGGCGCAAGCGCTACATCATCATTCCCGGGATGTCGCCTCTACCTCCTCCTGAACTACCTCACCATAGGTGCGGATGAAAACACTACATCATTAATTTATATTGGCTTAAATAATTAACAATATGCTCATAATAATATGTCATTCCTTTTTTTGTAGCAGATCCTCCCCCAACCTAAATCTAATTGTTCAATCGCCAGATCATCATAGTGCTCTGTATGATGACAATGTGTTGGAAGGTGAGGCTGCATCCACACCATCTCCAAGGAGGTCTCCAACGCCGCAGCCGCCACCTCCAAGGAGGTCTCCAACGCCGCTGCCACCACCTCCAAGGAGGTCTCCAACGCCTCCCCCGCCCCCGCCTACCAAGAAGCCAAGTACTAGCAAGAGGCCAGCCCCGCAAACGAAGAACCAATCCCCGCCGGCAAAGAAAGCCATCGTGAAACCAAGGGCTATTCCCAAAATAATATTTGAAGAGAAGGAAGAAGTAACTGATGCATATAAAAAAGATATGTCCAAATTCTATGACAAACTTAAAAAGGATCAAGAAGCAAGGAGAAACCCAGAGAAACCGTACTTCTTCGTAGCTCCAGATATTCTAGAAAAAAAGGTGGCTTCTTACCAGCAACAACAGCGGGAATCTCGTAAGCCGTCCAAATCAACGTTAACGGACTATGACCGCACTCTCACCAAGTCAATTGAGGCGGCACAGAAAAAGAAGCGGGCAGGGAAAAGAGTTGCACAACTCGGACAACAATCGCACCAATCAGTCCCCCCACTAGTTGTTGGTAATGAATATGGTTCGAATTTAGGATTAATGCATCAGGCAAACATACCTCCGGATGTCGATTTGGATCACCTTGGTGAATTTATTGAAGAGACTAGTCTCGACCTTTACCAGATGTTTGGTGATGAAAACATTGAGAGTGCGGTGGAGGTTGATATTTGGAAGAAAAAAATTGTACTAGGCCAGAGTCTATACAACCCTCAAGCCTTATGTGATCTGGGGACGCAAATGTACCTGCTAAACAAGTGGTACATGCAGACGTCTACCGGTGGAGACTTCTGCATTGGTGTCAGAATTAGAGACGAACATTGGTTCCGTGGCGATGATGTTATGTATGTTGACTTTACAGAATTTCATCAACTATGCCACCTGACCTCTCTGGATAAAGTTATCATTAGCTGCTATTGCCTATAAGTAATAATTCTTTCGATCTATTATTAAACTCATCATATGTGTGTATATGCATATAAATTATCCTAACAAGTACTATATATATGCAGATTTACAATGACAGAGCTCAGAAAGGAAGGCTGCAATGAAATTGGTTTTGTTGATCCCCATATAGTATTCAAAGACCCAGTTACTCCAAAGCCTAATTGGAAGTCTGAGTCAGAGAGTAACCTCATGAACTTCTTAGTGAACCAACGCCACAAGAAGGATATACTCTTTCCCTACAACTTCAAGTGAGTGTTAATAATGTCGATCATCCTTAATGGCTCATATGTTGATTCTAGTTAATTAATGAGTGTTATGCGTTATATCCTATAAACACATGCAGCAATCACTGGATATTGATGGACATCGATCTGGTGAAAAGTCACTTGATAATCTATGACTCGATGAGAAAACCACACAAGACTACCAAGATATGATAGATATTATCCAGAGGTAATTTCGGTATCTCTAGCAACTATATATACACACAAACATGATGATTAACTATATCTGATGATGTGGCAAATTTTTTATTGGGCAGTGTTTGGAAAACCTTTATTGAGAAGCAACACATGGGAAAATACAAAGCGCCACTGAATGTAATCCCTTTGAAAGTAAGTCCCCTAAATCGCATCATCTTTATTAATTAAACATATAGCTTTCACCGGATCACCAGATTGGATGACAAATCTTTTTCTCGTAAAGTGGTGTCTGAGGCAGGAACAGGGGAACAACTACTGTGGTTACTATGTTTGCAAGTTTATCAAGGTAGTCTCCCAAAGAACTCCTACAGAGAGACTCAAAGTACATTAAAAATACACTATATATTCATTTAATTATTATTATTGATTGTGTTACTATGTCTTTATATATATATATATATATATGTGTGTGTGTACATATATTAATTTATTTTCCTTTAATTCAAACCTGTAGACTCGATGGTTGGAGGAAAAGGTCATACGGCAAGACCAAATCAAAGCAATTCAAGAGTCTATAGCCGGATTTTTTAATGAGCAGGTCATCGATTCCACGGGCGAGTTCTACTTCGACCCAACACTGCCATGGAAGCCAAGCTAGAGGATGAGAGAAAACTTGTTATATCACAACAACTGTAATGCAATCTTTTGTAATATATGCACATGAAATAATATAATGTAAAATACACATATGCATGCATACATGTAAATATATATATGATATATATATATATATATATATATATATATATATATATATATATATATATATTTCTATGCTTGAATTGTGTGATTTAATACGTTCATTGTGCTTAAACCGAAATATACTATACGCGCGTATAAATGTATAATTAGCAGCGTACAATACGACTTCGAAAACCTATTTTGAAAACAAAACAAAAAAATGAAAAGAAAAGAAAAGAAAAAAAAACTTTAGTCCATGTTCGTATTACCAACCGGGACTAAATGTGCCAAGGGTGCCGGCCATCGTGGCATGTCAGGAGGCACCTTTAGTCCCGGTTGGTGTTACCCACCGGGACTAAAGGTCTCCCTTTAGTCCCGGTTCCTGACCCGTGACTAAAGGACCCCCTTTAGTCCCGGATGCTTGCTCCCGGGTGGGAAACCGGGACTAGAGAGAGTTCCCCATCGGGAGTAAAGCTCTGTTCTCTACCAGTGCACCTTGAGCTGTGGGTACAGACCGAAAGGAATGATCTGGTAGACATGCAGAGGAATCGATGGATTTGAGCTAGACCTGACACAGTGCCAACCGGATCGGGGATCCAGTGGTTGTCCAAAGTTATTGTTCAGTAGAGCTGGGACGCACCATATACCTCCTTCCAGAGACAAGCATTGTGCGATTGACCATATATAGCTACTACCCTTTAAAGTGTGTCCCACACTCAATGTTAACGTAGTGCATGAACATTGTACATATACATAGCTTCATTGTTGTGATACGGTCAAAGCAGACTGAGTAGTACGTATGGGGGTTTTGGTTTTCATAATTGAGGTAGTAATAGTTCATTATCTTCTTAAACCTGGCACTTTTTGTTTGGTTTGAGGAATAAAGTGGGGTGATCAACCATTATCTTAGCCTCATCAATGCTAACTATTGGTAGTATATACAGGGGCTGTTTGGCTGTGGTATCTGTTCCCAGTTTTGGGCCTCAACTAAATCACGGACCATCCCAAGAGTGGTGGGGGGCCATTTTCGTCCCACCTTCGGTAACAGTTCATTTCCTCTGTCTTGTCCAAGGAACACGGCGTAGGACGCCCTGCACATCCACATGCTTGTCCCTTGTCTGCCATGCTCAGCAATCCCTGCATGGCGACACAGATGCCCGTCGGCGAGGGGGCCAAGGAGCACACTCCCCTCGCAGGCAGCAATAGCATGCACGTGAGCATGTTTGAGGAGGCGTAGCAATAGCTGGTGGGTTCGGTGGCCAGCACTGTTCTGTAGACCGGCTTGGGTGCTGTGTTGTGGGCCCCGTACTACTGCTTGGTCTATGTGAACCGGGTCTACACCGAGAAGAAAACAGAAGGGGTGGAGGCACTGTCCACGACACGTGGGACCGGAAAGCAGAGGGGAGGAGCAGAGCGGAGCGACGGCGGGGATGTGGTCTGGCTCCGGCGGTATGGTGGCCACAGCGTCGGCGAAGCGGCTTCCGATCGCGCGGGGTGCAGGAGTCGCTGTTATCAGGCAGGGGTTCTGGCTCCGGGGCTTGGCGTGGCGCTTGGCGATGCCGGAGCCAGGCGGCGGTGCCGGCGAACCGAGACAGCCCTGGCCGACTGCGTCGAGGAGAAGGGAGGCGGTGCTCAGAAGGAGCGCAGAGGGAGCTAGCTCGGAAGTGGGAATGGTCGAAGACGGAGCACGATGGGGAAATGGCAGCTTGCCGGCCAACTATTTATAGCAGTAAGGTGGTGGCGGTAAGAAAAGTCTCAGTGGGCAGAGGATTTTTGTCAGCAGCCATGGCAGTGCGGCAGCGGCGGTCACGCGCACGCGGGCTCGAGCTGGTACTGCGATCCTGCGACGTGGCCACACGGCGGCGGTTGGTGTCTGAGTGCCGCAGTTCGGCGGCAGTAGTGCATCGTCCACACGTGCACTCGCTAGCTGCGAACCTGATGGCGTGGCGACGGGAATCGCTGCGGCGGCGGCGTGAGCGGCGAAGACGCTACTAGGAATCGGACACCGGGAAGACGACGCGAACGCGGGGCCAGTGTGGTGCATGTGCGGCGAAAATATCTTGCCAGGGAGAGCTTTACCGGCAGCCATGGGAGCAGTGGCGGCGCAGTTCCCACGCGCATTCGTGTGCTGATCAGGCTGCTCTGGCGTGCTTGCTTCCATCAGACATGAGTGGCTGCTGTCCGCGCGACCACGCGGAGCTCTAGCACAGGTGCACAACAAGTGAAGGGAATTTGGGCTGGCGTAGGCCTCGACAGGATTATTTATATATATATATATATATATATGTGTGTGTGTGTGTGTGTGTGGGAGCTATATGTTGTAATCATCAATATTCAGAGAAATAAAGAATAGTCTCCCTATCTGTTGTGTTTATGTGTTGTACTTTCATCTACTATGTTGATCATGAGAGACGAAGAGGGAAAGGTCCTTACCGCTGGCAACCTGTTTTATAATATGTTATCAGCACAACAAGCTCTTCGTTGACATCGTCGTTGAAACCGTCGCTGAACTTCGACGCCGACGCTCATGCCGTCGACGTCCCTGTCGCAACTAATAGATTACCTTAGGCATGATGTTGACACTTGCTCCGAAGTCATAGACAGTTTTCTGAAAGATGTGAGGTCCAATGGCGACGGGGATGATAGGTCTCCCTGGATCACCTTTCTTGTCGGGTAGGGTGTAATCTATCCACCTTCCCTCTGATGGTTGTGTGTAGTAGAAAACTGTATTGTGAATATCGACAAGATTTGTAGTTTCTAGATCTTTCGGCTGCCTCGAAATCTTACCTTTGTCGGATGGAGGAACAGCAACCGCCAGCTGAGCTATTTGTGATTCTATCATTTTATTAAAGCTATGCTGGTTCTTAATGGCAGAAGCAAAACTATCCATTCTATTACTTATATTTTCTAGAATTTAATCATTGCTAGCTACCTTCTTAGATAATCCTTCCATAAGTCTAGATTGGTCAGCAATTAATTCTCTCAAGGGTAGTTGATTGAAGTTATTATAATTATTATCTTCAGGGTTACCTTGGTAGTTACCTTGGTAGTTCGGCCTCTATTGCTGGTTCCATCCTTGATTCTGTTGAGGACGAGAGTAGTTGTTATTGACAAAGTTCACATCCTCTTGGATTTCAGGATAGCTGTTCCCTGAATGCCTAGTGTTGCCACATACTTCACACGTCATGCGCACTGTTCGCCTAAACGGTCGTTTAGCCCGTTTACACACCGTGTAAACGCTACACAGTGGTGCGCCGTTTCCGTTTATTCACTCGTTTACCCCGTTTAATTGGCCGTTTAGCCCGTTTAATGGGACGTTTTGCCTGAATAATGGCTAAACGGTAGGTGACCGACTGTTTACCGTTTAGCGTTTAGGAAAACATTGGTCATGCGTGAATCATGAATGTGCATGACTTCTTGCTTTTCATTAGCTTAGTCTTCGAGCTTCTTCATCAGTAGATCCATCTTGGCAGATAGCATGTCTACCTCCTTGAGTTGATGCATATCTACACCTCTCTTGCGGGTCTAAACACGTTCTTCATTCCAGCCTTGGTTGGAGGGCACCTTCTCCACAAGAGTGGTCGCAGCTAGAAGTGTAAGTGACAAGAAAGCACCTCCAGCAGCAGCATCCATAGTCTCACGGGCACTGTTGGTCAACCCGTAGAAGAAAGTCTACATGAGTAGCCAATTTTCCATCCCATGATGAGGACATTCTAATATGTAGTCTTGAAAGCGTTCCCATGCCTCAGAGACAGATTCATCATGTTGTTGCTGAAAACTTAAGATTCTCCCACGCAGAGCATTGGTCTTACCTGTGGGAAAGAACTTAGCTAGGAAGGCAGTGAAGCAATTATCCCATGTAGTGTTTCTATCTTTGTTGGCGTAGAACCACTGCTTCGCCTTCCCCAAAAGTGAGAATGGTAAGAGGCAAAGTAGTATGGCATCCTTGGTTACTCCCTTGATGGTGAAAGTGTTGCAGCAGAAAGTGTTGGAGATGAGCACTAGCATCTTTATGTGCCTTTCCACAAAACTAGCCCGCTTGCACCATGTTGATGAGAGCCGGCTTGAGCTCGAATCCATTGTCTCCAACATTGACATTAGGTCCAGTACGGATGTTGGCAGTGGTTGGAGCAGAGAATTCACAAAATTAGTATTTATTAACTTGTCACTTATTTTAGTAGCCACCTATTATAAACCTATATCTCCTAACATTATTTTACTAGGTTGTCATCCCTAGTAATGATGTCAGAGATACTTGTTGGTACTACCTAGCATTACTATTAGAATAACTCTAAGTAGTTCTTTATTAACTTATGTGACTAGAAAGAATATATAGATATGAATGAAAAGGGATCTACAAGCGCACAGATAATATACCATTGTAGCACTTCACCCGAGAGTATTCTAGGTATCGTTATTTATATTTTTACCATAGGGAAAGTCTAGCATGGACAAGTATTGATAACTTATACTATTGATGGAGAAGTAAACCATAACTAATATTCTACTCACAACAGGGGAAGTCATAGGATAAGATATATATATATATATGATAAGTATTGATCAATGATAATGATAAATCACTCAGAGTACTCCTTTTTATAGCATTAGCATGGTCAGGTAGAATATTAGAGAAATAATTCCTAAGTCATTCTTAATTATAAGTCAAAGCATACATTGATTAGTGCAATTACACCTAATAGTCATTGCTAAGATCATCTTCATATCTACACATAAGGGATATTACTAAGGGAGATTAAGAACAGAGCTTGTCCCCCTTCGTAACCAGATCCTACGTGCTACCTACATCGGGGAGTGGACTACAAAGGACTCAACGGGAGTGTCACGTTCGAGATCTACCACATGATCCGAAATATAGGGTGTATCCGTAGGTAAACAACGTATAAGCACCACGCTTACACAATGTCGACCACCCACCCATGGATCCTTAGGGTGAGCGATATATGAACATATGCATGAATATGATGATAATCCAACTATACTAGGTATATAATCAAAGTAGACAATGAACATTATAACGAAGAACATGAATAAGATGAATACTAATATTGTCATAACAATTATAGCAAGCATATAAAAGTAATGGAGATACAAAAGAGAGAGGGGGTACAAACATTATACCAAACCACGCTCTTGACACGATCGAGAATCCAAGCGAAGCCTGCTTGCCTCCCTCTAGACCTAGCCTAACTAGCTATGCCCTAGAATATGATGGAGCTCTAAGGATAATTAGGATTTTTGTCTTCTCAAATGATTTGATGCCTTCAGGGGAGCAGGGGCTAATTATATAGCCCGGAGCATCCAACGTGAGCCCTTAGATCAAACTGACTTAATGAACAGCGTAGATGCAACCTAGGAGGCGGTGGAGAACTGACATTGCAACATGGAGACCGACAGGTGGGCCTAGAGACCTTATGCATGTTTTATTGATGGTTTTTAATGGTTGTTAACTACCGTCAACACTTCACTGTTTTGGTCCTTGCTTGAACATGAGGTGTACAACAAACATTCTAGTGTTGGAGATCTGGTTAGGCCAATGATGATGAAAAGAACTAGGAGGTGGCACTAGTTGTTTTTCTGCTACTATCTTGGTTTTCTGCATATGTTCAGTGTTCTTACTATAAATAGTTGTGTACAACTAGACCTGTTAATTATCAAGTGCTTGCTTGATTATACCTATTTTGAACTTGTAACATATCTGAGGCCATATTTTTGTGCCAATGATGTCTATATGGTTGTTGGATGTATTAGGATGCAGCTCATATGTTTGCTTTCTGTGTCTTCTCCTTGTTGACAACCTAGTTATAGTTATCCATTTGGTTCCAAACAAGAGGAAGGCATCGAAAGCAAATCAATGCTTTATGTACATCATTTACATGACCAAGGCACTAATGTTTAAGCTACACATGTTGCTACTGATGCCAATGATGATCACTACCACTTGTTAACTAACATTCTACTTGTGAAAATTGAGGCAGCCTGTTTGGGTTGTGCAGATTTGAGATGAGCCGTCCATGCTATGTTGTGTTCAATGGCTGTGAGCAAAGAGTTTACTACAACTGGCCTGACTACTAGGAACAAGTTCATAGGTTTTGTGGTGCTTGTTATAAAAAGTACAACTCCTATGAAGAAGGAATTGCTGCCTTAAAGTCAAGAACCAACTCAAATCCACCCTTAGCTCATGATGATGACTTCTATCTTCAAAACCCAACAACTGCTCCACCATCTTTCTCCTTCAAAATTATTGTAATTGTAGTTCTCTTAATCTTTGTTTGTCTTCTATGGAAGAAGTTCTGAGCTCATGTACTGATTGTAAGTGTGATGGTTAGACTTGATTTAGCTAGAATTGTAATGGTTACAGATCCATAAACTGCTACTCTAGTTTGAGTTATATATATCTCTATGGTGCTACTCTAAATTTAGATGAGGTCATACCATGAAAATTGTTAATGGTTGTTAAAGTTGTACTTTGGTATCAGTTGTGGACTTCATTGACGAATCTTTGTCCGGTTATTTCCTCTTGTGGACTTTCAAAATTGATAGGCCTAGTGGTATTCACCACTCCATGCAGCAAGCTCAGGGTCACTTGTGTGTATGTACTGTTGCTAGTCGTAATTATTCTAAGCTTTCAATCTAGATCCTTGAAGATTGTGGTACTAATAATTAAACATTGAAGCATACGGTCAGCACGGGGATCCTGTTTGGAAGGATTAATATTAGATTTGGTGGTGTGGATTGGGCTTCCAAATACACAGTGATTACAGTTCACCCAGAATGGAATATGATTTTCTTTGCTGGGGAGGATGGAACAATCATCGCATATGATATGGACTGCATAAGAGTTCGTGTCATCCCTGCCCGTGTCTTTTGGTATGGTAGATGTACCATTAAAAAAGGGTTCATTTGCAGACCATACTACCTTCCTTATGTTCCCTTGTTCTTGGATTTATTAGCAGAGCAGTAAAGCTGCATTTGATGTATCTCTCTATCATGTATTTTAAAAGGACCAATGTTGTTTGCTTGTCTATGGACATGTTAATTTTCTTAATGATGGATGTTGTCATTATTTCAGCTAAACTAGTGTGCTCTTTGTTTTCTTTGCAAATTGAATTATTTGTTTGGTACTACAATGCACCCGTCATATTGTACTACTAGGCTAGGCTACTAGTACTAAAAACTACACCTAAAATTGACTGTCTTGCTCGACGCCGCTGCCTCCACGATTGCAGTTCACCCAGAATGGAATTTGATTTTTTTTTGTTGGGGGGAAAGAACCATCATCGCATATAACATGGACAGCAGAAAAGTTCATCTCATCCCTACCCTTGCCATTCTGTATGGTAGATGTGGCATCCTGCCAGAGGAGTTCATCAGTAGACATCAAATTCTCGCCTCACCTGGCAGCGTACCCAACGCGTCCATTCAAACAATGGTTGCTTCACCGCCGGATCATACGATAATCCGACGGTGATAACCTACTTCACCGCTGAATCTAACTGTAGCACACACGACCATCTTGGCACCGGAGGTAAAAGCATTGTTACCTCTGTCGGTTTCTTCGACGTCGGACATAGGACGAGCAGCCGGCGATGACAACACCTTTATTGCTGGTTCAGCGAATGACATGGCGGTAAAGGTTGAGATTGTGTTCACCGTCGGATCATACGCCAAGCCGGTGGCGAAAGCGTTCATCACCGCCAGTTATTCGGCCAGGAGGGGCCCCATAGGTCATAAGCCGACGGTGATATGTATCACCGCCGATTATCTCAAAACCGTTGGTGAAGGTCTCGGCGGTGAATTGACTTTATGTAGTAGTGATATGGCCTAGCTCCGCACGTGGAATGGGTCTGCATACGCGTAGCACCTCGCTTCGTGCAAAAGGGTTAACCTGGAGGTGTTACATTTGGAATGATAAGAATTATAAACTGGCCCTCACCCTCCTAAACTTCCAAGGTGGTACTAAACCCACCAACCACCACAACCATACATGAGCCACACTTGGGCCACAAGGGTTAACTTCACAACTACTACATGCTACTAATGGGCTGGAGTGTTACATAAGGGCAAGAGCAATACTCAACCTTATCAAGATAACTATGAAGACATGGTGAAGAAGTTGAAGAAGGGATGAGGATTGTCTCATGCCTCATCATGAAAGTAACAAGTCCAAGTAAGGGAAGAGAAACAAGCAGCACATGAAGAAGGTCATGGATCCCATTACTCTCTTCAAGTGCAAGAAATTGAGGCACCATACAAGAGATTGCATAGTAATAAAGATATAAGACAAGAGCATGAGAGGACAAACAAGAAGTATCAGTAGAAGATGCTATGGCTACTTTGAGAACGTACACAAGATTGGAGCGTATCCCCACATCTTAGGCTTGCACTTTGGTAAAATCGGATTAACTGGTTTCTTGAAACATGGTGACCCAATTTTGACAGTTAAAGCACACAACACTGATTTATCCAAGAAAAGGCTCAAGTCCTCAACTAATAAGCAAGTTTTCAGTGTTTCTCCCACTAGATGTGATTATGAGGTGTTGTACATTTAACAGATTTAGATGTCAGAACATGTGTCACACCCTAAAATTTCTATTTTGGGATGTGACGAGAAAACACTAAATGAAATCAATGATTTTAATCATTTTCTAAAATTTGTTGTCAGTGTGGAGTAACAAGTGGCACAAATGCGAATTTGTAATTTTTTTACAATGTTAATTTAATTGTTTGTTCTATTTGATTCCTTTGCATTAATTTTTGGTGTGTGGTAACAAGTTCACAATTGGGTTCCAAAAGTGTTGGAAATGTGTATTAACTAATTTGAAAATTTTGTTTTAAAAAGGGGGGTTTAATTCCTCAAAATAGTTGTATATTTCGGAAATCAGAATAACGCTTGTGAAATTAAGTTTCAAAGTGGTTTAGAAATAGTTTATTTTTGTTATTTAAAACTGGATCCAAAATGCCTTAAATGGTTATTTAAAAACAGGGTTAAAAATATCTCAAAAGAGCATCAAAATAGTTTTCAATGATTTGTAAAAATATAGTTTAAAAGGTTTGATAAGGAAGTTAAAAAATAAAAAGACATTCAAAAATGATTGAAAAGTATGAAAAGATAATGGTTTGAAACAAGTTCCAAATATATTTATTTTTAATCAAGTTTTAAAGTTTGAGAAGATGCAAGATTCAAATAGTATAAAATAAGTTTCTAAATTAGTTTGCAAAACTATTAAACCTTAAAAACCTGTCTTGGGCCGAATTCAAATCAAAACCAACCCAAACCTTTTCTCTTAATCTTTTATTTTCTTTTCGGCCTGACCTAGTTCTCTCGGGCCCAAATCCACCAGCCCAACTCCTTCCCCATGCCCTACATTCTCCGTTGCTAAATTGGTCACTGGTGGACCAGAAACCAATCAAGCCAGCCTGCGTTTCTCCCTCCCACTGTCTCACTGGCCCAAGGACCCACATGTCATCCCTCTCCTCCGTCTTGCTCTTGCCAGAGGTACCTCCGCCATTACCCGTGGAGCTCGAGCTCCAAATGAGCACCACCAAGTGCTTTCCCGAGAACATCTAACAGCCCCACCACAATCCCCGTCCACTCCTCTCCACTCTCCTTCCCGTTTCTCCTTCAATCCATACATGTTTGGCGACAGTGCAAAAACATGGCAAAAAATTGAAAATGGTAGAAGGACGAACTGATATAATGTTATACAATTATGCCCACAGCACATATGTAACCCTCGGACATCATCACGCCATATCGTATCACTCACATCTCACATCAAGGGAAAATAAGAATGTGAAATGTCACTACATATCTGACAAGAAAATACCTCTCAGAACAGACCTCAAGGGAAAATACTTAAGCTAACAAAAATGACAAGAAATACAAACATATCAAATAGAAAAATCTGCACATGTTTCCTATACTCTAAGCTTGTCGATGGACTTGGAAAAACCGTTGGTATTCTGGAAATGTTTCTGTAATTCTTTCAACCAGGCTGTCTGGAAACGTTTGGGCCTGCAAAGCAGGACGTTTCTGCATCAGGGAAATAACCACCTCTTGTATGTCCACATCATCCAGAGAGCCTGCGTTTACTCAAGAGGCAAGTGGTCACGAAACTATCCCCACATGTTTAAGGTAAAAAAAAAGATTGGGGGAACAGATGAAGAAACTTACCCAATTCAATGTCTTGGGTTTCTTCATCAATGTCTCCTTCCTCGATAGCCTCGATTGACTCACCCGCAGCAGCTAGTGCATATCTTTCAAGGAATTCCTCCTCTGTTTCTTCCCGCACATCATCGTCGTCCGAATCCTAGTTGCATTATTCTTTTTTATCTTGAGCGGAGTGCTTAAGCATGACAAGAAAAAGTACAAAGCAGTGTCTTCATTTCTGTTACCTCATCATCGTCTTCGGTGTCTTCATCTTCATCGTCATCATCAAGATCTTCAGCACCGTCATCGTCATCATTGTCCCCATTGTCTTGAACTTCCTTCAGCTGAATGCAAGATTCCATCAGTGATACATAGCAGTCTTGTAACACTTTGGTGCCACCCATGGAAAGTGACATGAGATGGTTAATCACAGTTGATAATGTTAGCACTGCATCAAGGAAACAAACAATTAAAAGCTGGCCCACATTCATAAGATATCAGAGAAAATATCAACAGAGTTAAACAATGCAGTGATCAGTACTACATAGGCACTTACCAGCTAACTTGATCTCGGATTCAGATGACAGGCCAGGATTGAATGAGCTGCTTGAGACTTGTGCCAATGCAGATGTCCAGATTGCAAAACCATTACCATCAAAGTTGTTCAAGATTTGTTCAATGGCATCTGGATAACAAATGTAGCATGAAGATATTGCCAACAATAGTGGTTTCCATAGCCCAACAGGACTGTCAGATATAGACTTGAAGCGGGAAAATGCTGCTTGTGCAAAGGATTCAGCAATAGTCTTTCTAGCATCTTGTGTTCCAAGGGAGAAATTTGGAGCGTGCAGTAGTGTATGGATGCATGAGCATGCCCTCCATGTTGCAGATGGGTAAGCTGCAATTGCCCTTGTCACAAAATTAGAAACCCGACCAATGACTGAACTCTGTGAAGCATTTTCAGTCTGCGATGGAAGCATTTTCAGGAAAAACCCGTCAAGGTCAAATCTTTGGTGGAAATTGACAGCTTCTTTAATTGCGTTGAAAACCCCCTCATCCTCCATCTCCTCCCAGGAGTCCCAGTTAGCAATAGTGTCAGCCCATATAGCTACCAGCTCAAAGACCTTCATACTTGCAGTTTCTTCCATGCAAGTAACAGAACTCATGACAAACTCAAGTAACACAGAAGCATCATTTACACATGACGGAGGTGGCAATGCAGAACCGATGTTCTCCTGAAATGAATGTTGAAAACAGTCAAGCAAATTTCACTGCATGAATACTAAGACAACAGGTCAACAGCAAACCTAACATACCATATTGTCAACTTGCAACAACCAAGGTTTTTGTAACAGTAATGAAATTGTTTCAGCAATAGCAGACTGGCCTGACTGCCAGGCCCTCTTTTCATGTGTCTTGTTTTCATCTGGTGCAGAGCTCTCCCAAGCTTGAACCATTGCTACCAGGGCTGCAAAACCCTGTTCAACAACCTACATAGCAGATATATTAAATAGTGTTGTTGGGATTTCCTCAAGGAATCCAATACACCAGGAATACTGGGACATGATGAAAGGTGATCATACGAGCATGACTGAGAAACATGCATTTCTTTTAAAAAGTAAGCTCAGTAGTTGCAAATGAATTTTTATCGTATTAATTATTCTATTGAAAGAAGTTTACAAGGTAGGTTGAGATTCTTATGTCCAATTTGTAGTACCAAAATGTATACTGAATCAGCTAATCCATAATTTGCCAAAGGCCAGAAATAATATTGTTAATACGAAAGTAATAACTGATCATAAGATCAAAAGTGGGCATGGTGATTTAACCTCCTTGCACAAAGTACCAAAATATTGACCACACAGAAGAAAGATGCACTACTACCTGAGGCCAAGGATCTGGAATAGGGGGCAGGAGCTCCATTACAGTATTAGCAATGTTAGACACAATTTCAGGAATATGAGATAGAACTTTTTCTTGTCCACTCTCAACTATTGTGCCCAGAAGCTTAAACTGAAGAGCAGACTCATTTTCATCTCCAGTACTTATTCTTTTCACAACCACTTGCAAAAGAACGAGCCAGTCAGGTGGAGCATAACTATTCTGAAAAAATCAGAGACAAAATATATCAGTTTATACTTCCAGGTGCAAGTAGACTACAATGGAAAATACTGCATTGACTCTTAACCTCGATGAGTTCTGTAATAGCACCAGAAGCAGAGGCACAAACTGGATAACAAGTTATGTCCTCCACATCCTCCATCGTCAACGCCTTCATTAAGGACTGATAAATACTAGTACTCATGTCCTGGTAAGCAAACAAGAATTAGAAAGCCAAATATATAATGTACAGGAATATACATATTACATGAAGCCTTTTCTTTGATCCAGCATGTCCTATGGGATGATGGAATTAAAAAACAGGGAAAGCATGTAACCTCTGGTAGGCATATAGCAAGCTGACCAATAACCCAATTAGCCGTTGAAATCAAATATGGGCTGCATGGATCCAAAGAATATAATGGAAGAATCCGGTTCCTGATCAATGTAATTGTCAAATCTTTCTTTTCAGTCAGAAACTGCAAGATGGATACTGAAATGAATTAGCATTTCTTATAAAAATTCATAAAATAAGACACGCTAGAAGGATATAATTTAAAAATATTACATCTTGGAGGCCTCCATATGCCATCAAAACTCCAAAATAACTGAAATGAAACCCTTTAGTACATCAGGATAAGAGTAAAGTAAATAAACATAGTATTATGTCTAAACGTCTGTAATCCTTTCTTTTATGATAAAGACAACTGATTCTTATGATCTTACTTCCGCACTGCCATTGATGATGCATCTTCACCATGGGAAGGTATAGGAAATTTTGACAGGAATGGGATGACCAATAACTCCCCAATTGAGCTCCTTTCAGATTTCCCTTTACTTTTATCACCTTTCTTACGCTTGGATGCTGCAGGTGCAACTGGTGGACCCTGAAACCAAAAAAGAATGTAAGTAAATGATAGCACCAGCTCCGGATTTTATTTTAATTCAACAAACTACATGGTTCAGTGAAAAATAGCAAATGTGTATGAACTTGGAAGATTGTGCATGTAGCCACTGAAATCGGGATTACAATATAGCAAAACAATCTTTTAAAATGTTTTGCTCAGAATGAACTCAGTACTATGTGTGTTCAACAAACTAGAACAAAAAATGAATCACAACCTTTGACAGCGCTATAACACCAAGTAAATTGATTGCACTTTTTCTGGCAGTGAACAAATCCTCAGTCCATCCTGAAATGTCATCCTGCCAATAAATATATCAGCAACAGAAGGAACACCAGAAAAAAAAACTAGAAACGCTGAATCCTGTCCTTACAAGTTCAGAAGGAAGATTCTTTTGCATATACTCATCAGTATCCTCCTCCCATTCTGCTATATCCTATTATAGACAAAAGTTAGGACTTAGGACAAAAGAAGTGCATATTGGGTATGGTGTTATTTATGACCAAAAGATAGGGAGCTAACCTTCTCATTCAACGCTAATGCTGGAAAAATTGCTGAATCAAGAAGTGAAGAAAAATGTGGTGAAACTAGTCGCCATCCCTTCAAACAAGGGAGCAGATGGACATCAATTTTTGAACATATGAGAGAATCATCATCTCAACTATTTGGTGCAGATACTTACCGGTCCTGTTTCCAAAACTCGAGAAATTACATCAAATGCTAATGAAAAAATCCGATTGGGGAGAGAGTCAAGTTTCTGCAATCATTTGGCCATCTTAGGATCTAATCCAATAAGAATTATAAACAATTATTGGAACAATCATTAATCTAGAATGTCAGCATTGACTCAGGATGCTAGTCTCCATCTTTTTGCACAAATAATTAAATTCTTTGAGATATAGAACTTACACTTAAGTGAATGCTTTGTTTCGATATTTTGATTGCACAGTTGACAATATGTGGCATCTGGCTGAGAACATTGGAGCATAAGTTTTGAAGAAAATATTGGAGCATAGCTGCATAGGTAAAATGGAAAATATGCTAGAAAAGAAGAACAGTAAAGGCCAAAGTACATACTTATCTGCATGTTTCCGGTGACGTGTAACAAGTGCGCACAATATAATGAGACACCTCTTTGCAATCTTGAGCCTTATGGTAGGTCCATCTTCAATAGGACTATTAAAGTTCAAAGAATCTAGTATACAGAACATGTCTTTGCAAAAGGAAGGTAAAATTTGTTTCACCCTAGATGGCATGTATGACCTCACCTGCAAGATTATAACAATTAGATACCCATGAGAAAAAGTTAGCACTTAACAGCATGCATGCCACAAAATTGATAAGCTGCAGTGCTGCACCACAAGTATCAATGCACAGAGAAGCAACTAATGGATTTAGAGACCAAAATGGCAAAGCCAAGCCCAATATAGCAATCCTATAATACCACCATAAACAGACATGAAGCCAAACAACTCAACCCACCATTTCATTGATTTACCTTCCCAGAGTTTAATAATTGGCAATATTAAATATATTCCTGCAAATGATACTTAGTTTTCTGATAGCAAATTTGTGGCTTTCTTCTTCGCCTTAATTACGTTCATGATTCAAGAAAATGTCGTGATGATATTGTTAATACAAAAGGAATAAGAAATAAAAACAGGGCTTACAGTGAAATACATGCATTTGCATGTGATGAGTAGGAGCTGCTCATATTCCAAGTTAGTCCCATCAGGTGACAACAGAACCTATTGCACACACCATAAATGGTCAACAGAAAAGATCAAACTGGCTGTAACATTTAACTAAAAACAGAGTGCACAAACATAATACCTTGTCAGAGAAGTGATGGAATGTCACTTGCAATGGTACAAGAATCTCTGCTGCAATTTGCTCCAACTGTTGTGGAACAGGCTCTTTTGCAACTTTTGGATTCAAGAAATACTGTAAGATGACACATAAATTACAAAAATTAAATATGGAACATATTAAAATACTATGGGTGAATTCTGGAACATTAGTGGATAGAACTAAATAAATTAGTGTGGACAGTACAAGTCTGATAGCAGCATACTAGACTTACTAGTGTATTGAAATGCTAAGTTATGAGTATAGCATCAAGAACAGAGTATACCAGGGAATAAGGATAAAATAGTGAACTCCAGAAATAAATGAATCAGCTTTCAGTTTCATTCATAGGAAAGCTAGTAACTTCACTCTGAACAAGAAATTGGTAACTGTGTATAATACAAGGGCTACACTGTATAGCCGTCAAAGTCACAATCATATGTTCATGCTTCTATAGATAAACCCGAGGGAGAAACAGGTGGTCTTCAAAAACTGCCAGAAGCATAGAAAGCAAGAGATGTACCTGGAAGGGCCTCACAACCGATTGAAGTACTTTGAGAGCATTAATGGTATTCCACTCAGGATGCTGGCCTGGACTAACTAGATTGCTGCTCTGGATCACTAATTTCAACTGAGGGATAAGCTCAGGCCACAAGTTATCCTTGACAAAATCTTTTTCAACAACTTGGCGGAACTGTTCAGAAGATATTGCAAGCCGTTAGTAAAACAACTTTAAAACATACAAAACAGGGTTCTAAGCACAGGGATCTTGAGGGATATATAAGAGTATAAGACTTACAACTTCAATCAGCACTCGAAGAATTGCAGGTTCTGCTCGAAGCAAAGCCTGGGCAAGTTGGTCACGGAACTCCTTGTAAACCTCAGACGAACACAGACGGCTTGCCAAATTGCGGCGGGTAAAATTTTTCAAGTATGTCGCTGCAGCGACTCTCATCCCCTGATCACCGTCCCCTATAACCACATCACAAATAGTAAGAACTAAGAACATAATCACCAAACTTTCACATGTTAATAACTAACTTCTGCTTATGTTTAAAAGGAATTTCTCTTTCCCAAGTAAAAAGCATATGACTTGCAATCAATTGAATTATACCCATAGCCATAGTTGGTGGATTCATTCATGTCCCACAATCTAAGATTTTCCTAAATTTGGTCTTCCCATGTGCATAAACAGAATCCAGACATGGTAAGTGCCATCTTTCAGTAAAATTCAGGAGGATTTTTGGTGCTGTGCGTGCCAGCTTACTGTAGCTCATACGCATCGGACACTCGGAACTAGCAATCGCATCAGTAGAGCCACGCAAGGTATTAATTCTCGATGGGAAAAAGGCACTATTTTTCACGGAATCACAGTGAAACAAGCGAACATCCCATGCCAGCCGGAAGCAGCTAGACGCTGGGAACACAATCCACACACCGGGATCCCCAAAATTGAGCTCCAAGTAGAGCAATTAAAGGCGCAAGATTTCGCAAGACTGGACGAGACTAGAGCTGGGGCGCGAGCACAGCTTCAATTTCAAGCAGCGGCTGGAGGAAGGAAGGAAGGAAGGAAGGGGGTACCTGCGGCGACGGCGAGGATGGCGAGGGGGAAGCGTGGGTCCGCAGCGAGCGCGTCGAGCCCCGCGGCGGCGGCGTCCACCGACGCCTTGTCGGGGCTGAGGGTGGCCGCGAGGAGCCGCCGCAGCTCGTCGCCGGCCAGGGCGGCGGCGGGGGTGTCGAACTCCATGGAGGCTGAACCCTAGGATATTTTCCCCCCTTTCCCTTTTTTGATTGACCAACTGGAGCGGCAAGTGGAGGGAAAGAAGAAGGGCTGCGTATTGCGCGGGAGAGTGTGGCGGGAAAACGAAATGTTAGTAGCAAAATCATCGAAGGGGCGGAACAATGATTAGGCGCCGTTTGTCGGTGCTTGGGATTCTCTCTGTTTTTTCTATTTCCACTTTTGTTTTCTCCAGGTTCTTTACTTTGTAGAATTTCACTTTCGTGAGATTGTTTGGCTACCCATACGTGGAAGAAACATACTCCATCTGTCCCGCTTTAATAGTCGCTTTGGGTTATTACCAGGTGCAGCGACGATTGAATGCACTCTACTATGTTGTGTGTCCAAATGCACTCTACTATGCTGTGAATGTAGACGATTGAATGAATTGCCACAATGACCTTTAAAGCGGGACGGAGGGAGTATGTATGTGTGGGGGTGTCATTATGATGAGAAACCACAATAAAACCAAATTGTCGGTCTTGCTTTCTGTTTGAGTTTCAAAATATAAGGAAACATTTTTTCCGCTATGTATGAATCATTGGTATGTCATTCGGAGAATAATTCAAGAATCGCTTTTCACGTGTCATTAGAAGGATAACTTTCAAGCACCATGGGCCAAAATGGTGTGGTCAATGTGGAGCCTCGCCACAGCAAGCTCGAATGATGCCGATGACCATCCGAGCGGTCATGGATGATCAGCTGTTGCATCACCCGTGAAACAACACAAGTTTGGCTGACCTCGCCCCTTGGGGACAAGGGGTTCTCCCTTTCATCAAGGAAGTGGCTGATTTTTTTTCTTGAGGAAAGGAGGAATTTTTCGGACCAATTGTGGTATTTGAGAATAGTTGCACAAACCCTCATATTGTTAGTTTGTTCTCATTACAGGGATATTTGTATGATAGATTGAAAGTGCATCTAGCCTTTTAGTGGGTTTTGGATCATTGAATAACAACGTGATTAAAGGACTAACCCGTTTGCTAAGTGTGGACAGGTAATAGGTTATCTCACAGGTTCTTAATGAAAGCCAAAATGATGTGGTGTTGTGTAAACAATCTAGTTCAAGTACAAGACAACAATGCAAATGGAATTCATGCAAAGGCTTAATTATTGTGGGACTTCCATGTTCTATGTGAAAGCAAGCTTGTAAGAATTAATTAATGAGACATAAGGGATTGCATATGGATTGGTCTCATATTTGAAGCTTGCTAAATTGAAATGAAAATGATAACAATACATGAATGGATGATTCAACACAAGATGTGACTTGATGGCTTGAGATGGTGAAGATAGCAAGAAAAGGCTTCGATGTACTAAGCAAGGGTGAAGGGCAAGCGACGACTTGGCGGCCGAAGAACCTAGCTAGGGTGAAGAAGGAAGTACTTGCATTTAGTTGAGGTACTAATCAAGCTATGATGTTCATGTTTATGTGGAGAATCAAATCACTATTGGAGTGTTTGATGGAAGTGACTTGATACATTTGGGATTATTCAAATTTGATGAATGGAATCAAGTCACATGCTCAAGATGGCTATGCTCAAGTGAAAAGATCAACATCAACATGTTAGCACCCTTACTTGATGAAGATTGGAAGGGACGGCATCAATTCAAAAGAGATCAACTCAAGTGGTATAAATTTATTTTTCCTTTGATCTTGAGTTTAATAGGTATGTCGTACTATTAAGAGAGATGCATCATGTTGATAGATAATGTTTCATAAGTGCTCAAGCCAACCCATGTGAGTTTTTTAGTATTTGAGCGACAAAAGAGCTAACTTTATTTTTGCTGGTCTGGCAATACCGGACATGTCCGGTATTTACCCAGCAATGGTAAAACTGTTGTTCTCGGGTTGGTTCGTCGGGAGTTCCGACGTAAGTCGGGAGTTCCGACGGTCGTGAGTCCCGGCATGGGTCGGGAGTTCCGACGTCTCGCACTTTAACTGACTTGGAGGGTTCACTGTCCTGGTCATACCGGACGTGTCCGGTATGCATGACCAGAAGCCAACGGCTAGTTTTCAAAAGCCCTGAGGGTCGGGAGTTTCGACGGTCGGGAGTTCCGACATGCGTTGGGAGTTCCGACACCTCACTAACTTTAACTCAGTTACATGTTTTTCATATTTGCTGAGGGTCGGGAGTTCCGACGTGAGTCGAGAGTTCCAACAGTCGGGAGTCTCGGCATTCATCGGAAGTTCCGACGCCTCACAACTTCACTGTAACTTAGTTACCGCTGGCGCAGTGTAAGTCATACCGGACGTGTCCGGTATGCATATCAGACGTGTTCGGTATGGCAACGGCTATAAAACGGCTAGTTTTTCAAGGGGGCTATAAATACCCCCAAGCCTCCACCTTTAGAGGCTGCTGATTCTGCTGACATACACACACATTTTTTAGCCTTGCCAACTCTCCTAAACCCTCTCTTAGTGAGTGTGTGATACAAATTGCAAAATCCATTTGTGGGTTAAGAGAGAATTTGAAAAAGAGAGCAAGCAACCACTTGAGCACTTGTGCATATTGTCAAATCTCGTGATTTGCATTTGTTACTCTTGGACTCTTCGGTCCTAGATGGTTAGGCGTCGTCGGAGAGCACCCGAGAGATTGTGGTGTGCCATGGAAAGTTTGTAACGGTCGATTCCGCCGCCTCGAAATCATTTAGTGGAAGGAGGAAAAGGAGTTGGAAAAGACTCCGGCTAGAGTGACCTTCGTGGTACCCTCTAGGGCTGACCTTCGCTGGGTTGCCCGCAGCCCCCTCAATGGAGAGTAGGACTCGAACGAGTCCGAACTTCGGTAAAACAAATATCATGTCTCAATTCGCATTTCATTTGATATTTATGTTGCTCTAGCTCTTATGCAGGTTCTCTATGTATATTGATATCTCTAGTAGGTACCTGCAGTTTGGTTTGAAGATAGAAATCAAAAGGAGCAAGTTCGGGGCTGTTCTGCAGAAACCGTGCATACCGGACACGTCCGGTATTCATACTGGACACGTCCGGTATTAGAGATCTGTGCTAAAAATATTTATTCGCAGTTCTAACTTTGTGTTGCAGGGTTGTAGCTTCTAGATATATTCTTTATACCTTGTACACTATGTGGCTAACTTGTGAGGGGTGGTATTACTCTTATTTGGAGTTTCCAATTTGGAAACTCCCTTTACTAATTGTTTCCGCATTTTAAAGGTGTTAATTTTCAGAAACGCCTATTCACCCCCCTCTAGGCGGCATCCTAGGTCCTTTCAATTGATATCAGAGCAAGGTTCTCACCTAAAGCTTTACCGCCGTGAGAAAATGATGTCGACGTCTATCGAGTTGGAGCCGGTGCTTCTCCAAAATGATGGTTCAAACTTTCTAACTTGGTCAATACATGTACTCAATGCTTTTAGAGATATTAGTCCTCTTGTTGAGCATATTGTGGATGCAAGCATACCTCTTCCTATAGTTGATTGGAGCAACTACAAAAATTTGTCAAAAGAAGAAGAGATATGCGTGCAACTCAATGCTCAAGCTATTAATATTATTTTGAGTACATTGAGTGTAGAGGTTCAAGATGAGGCAATCTTCAATGGACAACCACCTCCGGAGAGTGCTCATCTCATTTGGACTAGACTTTTTGATTTATATGGAAAATCCAAATGTGATGATGCACTTGAGATCGAGTCAATGGAAAGTATGTCCATTGTGTCATCATACAGCGAAGAAGCCTCACAAGACCTCAAGAGCGCCGAGCCGGAGCAAGAAGTGCAAGCAACGCATGACCTGTTGTCTGCCTGCACATACCGGACGTGTCCGGTATGCCTACCGAACGTGTCCGGTATGGCCGAGGCAGCAGACCAGCAAGCAGCTATTTGCAACAATGCTCAAGCCCAGTGGCGACCAAGTGATGAGTCAACCTCAGTATCTCATGATACTCATCACTTGTGTCTCATGGCCAAGAAAAGCAAGAAAAAGAGTAACAAGAAAGATCAAGAAAAGAAGAAAGCATAAGGAGATGATCAAGATGAGAGTGATGTTGAAGTTGAAGACAACTACAACCTTGATCATCTCAACCGCAAAGACAAGTTCATCATCATGAAGATAGTTGAAAAGAATGATGAGCTTGAAGAAGAGATTGAGAAGCAAGAGCAATCACTTCAAAAGCAAAAATTGTTTCTCATCTCCAAGATGGAAGAACTAATGGCTCTAAGTGAAAGGTATGAAAAATTGTCAATTGAGCATGCTTTAGTTACTAAATCCTCTTCTAGTGTTTCACAACTAGAGAAGGAAAACTTGGAGCTCAAGGCAAGGATAGATGAACTATCAAGCAAGTATAATGTGCTACAAGCAAATTATGTTCATCTAAAGTGCTCTCATGAGGAAGTAGTAGAATCAAGCATCATGTTTGAGGTGGCTCATGAGGTTGTGATTACATCGGTAAAATTTTCTCAACCTCTCACACATTCACTCACTAGTACACCATCTCAATTAAATGTTTCTTGTACTAATGAGTGTGCTCCTCAAGCAAGCCAATCTTCGATTGAGCTAAATCTCATAGAAAACATAGAGCTCAAAGAAGAGGTGAAAAGATTAAAGAAAGATGTGATTCGATTGAAGGGTAAGGAGAAAGCACAATCTTCTCAAGATAACCGTGATAACATGGTGAAGAAGCTTGAGAAGGGTTCAAACTTTGCTTCCTCCAAAACCCAACAAAGAAATCACATCTCAAGCAAGGCCAACCCAACCAAGAGCAAGAAACATGGAAAAAGGATGTGCTATGGTTGTGGATTGTATGGACATGAGTGGGCTATGTGTCCACACAAGAGTTGGGCCGACAAGGTTGAAGCCGCCAATCAAAAGGCTTCTACCAAGGAGGCCAAGCAAATGAAAGTGATGGACAAAGTGCTTGTCTCATGAGCAAGAAATTGGGGCATCCTACCAAGAAATGCCCAATGTACAAAGAGGCAAGAAAGGAAGCCCAAGTTGCAATAAGAAGATGCTATGGGTGCAATGAGATGGGCCATAAGGTTGATAGATGTCCATACAAGCAAAGCAAGCATAGAGCAAACAAAGGCCGCATATGCTATGCTTGTAGAAGAAAGGGGCATCTAAGCTATGAATGCCCAAATGGTAACTCACCTAAGCCGAACACGTTTGTTTATAATGATATGCTTAGGAAGACCACAAATGGAGTTAGCATTAGCAAGGTGATGTGTTCACCACAAACTAGTGCTAAAGCCATTTGGGTGCCTAAGCACTTGTTGACTAACTCAAAAGGACCCAACAAGAGTTGGGTACCAAAGTGTGCTTAGGTTAATGATGTAGGTACTTGGTGATGATATGAAGGCTTCGGGATGGTTGAGCAATCAATTTGACAATATTCACTCAATCTATCAACCAATTCTTATCATAATCCCTTATATGGTTGACCCAAAGATAATTCAATGAACATATCATATATTTCATCCTCGCCATTGGTAACAAGTACCTAAACCTTTTAGGACAGTCACTTTGTTCGTTTCGTGTTCTATAGTTCACAAATAGGTACATTTGTGAAATAATGAAAGTGGCTAATTAGATTCAATTAAAAAGAATTTTACTTTGCCATATGATGCTTTTAACGGCTCTCTAGTAAACCAATTCATTTCTTGAGATGCAAGTTTACAATAAATACTAGAGCTAAACGAAGAATCACAAGCAGCGAATTAATTGGTTCTATCCTGCACCTACCGGACGTGTCCGGTATTACTATCGGACGTGTCCGGTATGGCCAGGGACAGAAATTGAGTGTTTCTGTTCTGTGCATTCCGGACGTGTCCAGTATACCTACTGGACGTGTCCGGTATTGTAGGAACCAGAACACTAATTGGATAAGCAACTGAGTTTCTGATCCATATATTTTCATATATCCTCAATTTACTCAGAAGCTTGTGGTTTACCAAATCTAAGTGGATTGTGAGCATCTCTTATACTCAAATTTACTTATGGCAAATTATTTGGTTGCAGTTCAAAATAGAAAATTGTCTCCCAAATTCTAAATAGAATAAAAGTGCTTGTAGAAAGTCATTTAAATTACTTGAAGCACTTATTTTGGGAGAGCTAAATTTCTATTTTTCACCATTATGGACTAACAAATTTATCTAGCATTCTTTGTAGTTCTTTGGATGAAAATGTATCTAGCATGATTATTTGACAATTAAGGTCAACATAAAGACTATCATGCTATATATCTTCTTAGTGGAATTCTTGTGGGCTCAAGGCAAAGGTATGTGTTTACATACATGCATTGTAAGTGCATCTAAGGCCCTTTGTATGTTAGAATATGCATTTGTGTGACATAGGAGAGATGTTTTTCAAAACCCCTAACTAGCATGAGTAGGAAGTGTGAATTTGAAAAACTATTTGAATCTTGGTCTTTGTGACCTAGCCTTGTCATGTGTTGATTATAGCACTCCTTGATTGTTTGATTGGCTAATCACACATGACATGGCTTTCTTAAGTCCACAATCTACTATGTCTCACTCTATCTCTCTCAAGTAAGTGAAATCTTGTTTATGCCAAATATTTGGATAAGAGAAAATCATTTTATGGCATTGGATAAGAAAAGTGATGATACTCAGTTTGGATCAAGATTATATACCTTTTTGGACTGAGAAATAACAGAAAAGGGGATTGGAAGAGAGAAAACACATTTTGGAATAACTTGGGCCAGCCCACGTATACCGGACGTGTCCGGTATGAGCGGGACTATAAAACCGAGCGTACCCCTTCGGCCCAGACAGGCTTGTCTCCTTCCAACCAACCCAGCCGCCGATTTCTTCCTCACCTAGGGCGACCGAGGACTTCACCAAGAAAAAGGAGAGAAGGAGATCGCATTGGAGAAGGCTTGCATCAAGATTGAAGGCCCAGGGATTTGGATTTCTCATCGCCTTCTCATCTCTTCTCTCAAGGTACCCTAATCACGGACCTCGTCCGATCTACATGGTCAATGCATGATTTTGAAATTCCTTCGGTCAATATGCTGCATTAGTGATATAGAAGCAATGCCCAAAGTTTAGAATTGATCCAGGAACCCTGGTTAGGGCTGCTGGACGCCCATATCGGACGTGTCCGGTATGCTACCGGACGTGTCCGGTATGGCCCAGCAGAGCAGACCCTTTGCTTTCCTTTGATTCAATCCAATCTTAGAATTGTATATTAGGCATAGTTTCTTCTGTATCTATGTTTTGCAAACCTTGTGACAGTGGTGTGTCGAGGTGATTGTAAAACCTTGGATAAAAGAATCTATGTCTAATTACAATTCGAGAATAAGCTATGGGTATGTATCTAAAATTCTATGGAAATCTTTGGATACAGGACAGCAGCCATGAGTGGATGATAGGAACCGAGGTCCAAGCACAGGCATGATCCCGCACTTGAAAAGTACAAGAAGGCGAGACAGAAAATGCATCCTGGTTTCAAGCCAACCAGCAGGAGGTCTACCAGGGTTGCCTCTAGTGCAGCAGCTCAGTATGCAGAGGGGTCAGGGAGCTCTTCTTCTGACACTGACACTGATGAGTTCAGAGTGGAGTCTAGAGAAGAAAGAAAGAGGAAGAGCACTGACAGAGGATCAGATGGTGATAGCTCAGATGAGGAGCAGGAGATTGAGGAGGAGGAGCCAGTTCCTCTAGTTCAGCACCAGCCTGGTCAGGGTATGCATTATAGTCTCCTTGAGACACATTTGCCCAATGTGCCCTCTTATGTTCCCAGAGTTGACTATAGGGGAAAGGGTATAACCAGGAGAGCTAGAGATGAGCGAAGGGTTGATCCAAGGGGCTTACCTAAGGTTCAGTACGATCACCGCTTCCAAACAGCCTTTCACCTAGACTACTACTCCAGTGTGATTCTCACCAGGAACCCAGTGATTGCCAGGTCTCAGTGGATTGACTGGCAGTACATTAGAGAGTTGCAGAAGGCCTTAGTTGATCATGCCATTGCTATTTGCCAGCGCACTGGGGTTTATGAGATCACGGAGTTCCATCATGATTGGAACACAGAGGTAGTAGCTCAGTTTTATGCTACTTTGTTCGTTGAGGAGGATGAGAGGCGGATGCACTGGATGCTTGAGGGCCAGTGGTATAGTGTTGACTATGATGTTTTCGCCACTCACCTTGGTTTTTCAGAGGATGACCTCTAGAGGGACAGGATCCACACCGAGCAGGTGTTACCTCCTGAGCAGCTCGCCTATATGTATCCACCAGGAGGTGAGAGAGGAGCAGTGGGGAAGATTCTAGGTCTTCACCCTACCTACAGATACCTGGACAGGATGTTCAGGAAGACTATTGACTACAAGGGTGGAGATAAGGGCAACATTGCAGATTACTCTAGGAACCTACTCCACAGGATGGCACCTGATGCTCGGCCTTTCAGCGTATTTGACTTCATTTGGTCAGAGACCAGGAGTGTGGGAGAGAGGCCACTTAAGGGATGTGGATTTGCTCCCTATATCATGTATATGATTGAGCAGGTGACAGGGCACATATTCGAGTATGACAAGATTCACAAGGCCCTAAAGATTATTGTAGATCTGCCTGAGATAGGGTTACCTCCAACAGGACCAGGAGGAGCAGCAACAGCACCAAAGGCAGATGCACCTGAGAGTGGTGCACCAGCAGAAGCTTCACCTCCACCACGTGCTCCTTCACGTTCTACTTCACGCCGTGGCAGTCCTCCCTCGCCTATCCGTAGGCTTTTCAGCTCCATATTTGGGACGTGCCGGGACATCCAGATCCGGCAGCAGAAGGAGAGGGAGGCTAGGAGGAAGGATACTCGTACTTTGAAGCAAATTGCTTCTAGGCTTGAGCTTGAGCCTCCTAGGTCTCCAGTATCAGATGAGGCAGCTAGTGAGCCTGAGACTGAGGAGCAGCAGCAGGCCAGATACGACAGAGAGTATGCTGAGTTCCTTCAGAGATAGCAGCAGTAGGCACCTGAGCACCCTGACACTCTACCACTTCAGGCTCATGTGTCTACTCACTCTCAGCCACATCCCAGCACTGCAGACGACTATGCTTCAGACTAGTGGAGTGACCCCACTGGTGGTGGTGGCTACTATGGCTCTGGTGGCTATGACCCATCTGGTGCGGGTGGTTCTTGTCTAGCTAGTGTTTCACGCTCAGATGATGAGGATACTGGTCGAGATGATGATGATGATGATGAGTGATCTCAGCTTTCCGTGACAACTTGTAGCCCCTTTGTCCTTAGTATGTCATTGTTGGACCTTTGTGGTGATAGATGACAAAGGGGGAGAGAGACTGATTAAAGCTTCAGGATAGTCTCATTTACTTATCTTTGTACCTGAAGATATGTACTGCAGGCTGTAGTTTCTTGTTTTTGAGCTTCATTGATGTATCTTGGATTTGAGAGGCTGTAGTTTCTTGTTTTTGAGCTTCATTGATGTATCTTGGATTTGAGATAGATTGTATCATGTGAGATTTGAGACTCACTTATGCTTTATCTATGTATCTCTTGAGACATGATCTTTATTTATATATCAGTGGTTTCTGGACTTGAGAAAATGTGTAATGAGTGCTATGTGTGAATTACATGTGTTATATTTATTTTCATAAGGACTATGCATGCTAGAATGAAAATATTTGATATGATGCCTTTCTATTTATTCTTGTGTGATATATCTTGTCATATGCATCACTGTTTCACTTTGTCACACACACATGCACCCCACGGATGCAATGATTTAGGGGGAGTCTCCTATATGTTTTAGTATGTGCAATTGACATTTGAGGTCATTTTGTGAATTCTAATCATAAGCACATATTAAGGGGGAGCCTCTCATAAATCATTGAACCCAAAAGTTTAAATGTTTATATCCTTATGTAAGCCTTAATCAAGTTGTCATCAATCACCAAAAAGGGGGAGATTGAAAGTGCATCTAGCCCTTTAGTGGGTTTTGGATGATTGAATGACAACGTGATTAAAGGATAACCCGTTTGCTAAGTGTGGACAGGTAATAGGTTATCTCACAGGTACTTAATGAAAGCCAAAATGATGTGTTGTTGTGGAAATAATCTAGTTCAAGCACACGACAACAATGCAAATGGAATTCATGCAAATGCTTAATTATTGTGGGATTTCCATGTTCTATGTGAAAGCAAGCTTGTAAGAATTAATTAATGAGACATAAGGGATTGCATATGGATTGGTCTCATATTTGAAGCTTGCTAAATTGAAATGAAAATAATAACAATACATGAATGGATGATTCAACACAAGATGTGACTTGATGGCTTGAGATGGTGAAGATAGCAAGGAAAGGCTTCGAGGTACTAAGCAAGGTTGAAGGGCAAGCGACGGCTTGGCTGCCGAAGAACCTAGCTAGGGTGAAGAAGGAAGTACTTGCATTTAGTTGAGGTACTAATCAAGCTATGATGTTCATGTTTATGTGGAGGATCAAATCACTATTGGAGTGTTTGATGGAAGTGACTTGATACATTTGGGATTATTCAAATTTGATGAATGGAATCAAGTCACATGCTCAAGATGGCTATGCTCAAGTGAAAAGATCAACATCAACATGTTAGCACCCTTACTTGATGAAGATTGAAAGGGACGGCATCAATTAAAAAGAGATCAACTCAAGTGGTATAAATTCATTTTTCCTTTGATCTTGAGTTTAATAGGTATGCAGTACTATTAAGAGGGATGCATCATGTTGATAGATAATGTTTCAAAAGTGCTCAAGCCAACCCATGTGAGTTTTTTAGTATTTGAGTGACAAAAGAGCTAACTTTATTTTTGCTGGTCTGGCAATACCGGACGTGTTCAATATTGATACCGGACGTGTCCGGTATTTACCCAGCAATGGTAAAACTGTTGTTCTCGGGTTGGTTCGTCGGGAGTTCCGACGGTTGTGAGTCCCGGCATGGGTCAGGAGTTCCGACGTCTCGCACTTTAACTGACTTGGAGGGTTCACTGTCCTGGTCATACTGGACGTGTCCGGTATGCATGACCAGAAGCCAACGGCTAGTTTTGAAAAGCCCTGAGGGTCGGGAGTTCCGACGTGAGTCGGGAGTTCCGACACCTCACTAACTTTAACTCAGTTACATGTTTTTCATATTTGCTGAGGGTCGGGAGTTCCGATGGTCGGGAGTCCCGGCATTCATCGAGAGTTCCGACGTCTCCCAACTTCACTGTAACTTAGTTACCGTTGGCACAGTGTAAGTCATACCGGACGTGTCCGGTATGGCAACGGCTATAAAACGGCTAGTTTTTCAAGGGGGCTATAAATACCCCCAAGCCTCCACCTTTGGAGGCTGCTGATTCTGCTGACATACACACACGTTTTTGAGCCTTGCCAACTCTCCTAAACCCTCTCTTAGTGAGTGTGTGATACAAATTGCAAAATCCATTTGTGGGTTAAGAGAGAATTTGAAAAAGAGAGCAAGCCACCACTTGAGCACTTGTGCATATTGTCAAATCTCATGATTTGCATTTGTTACTCTTGGACTCTTCGGTCCTAGACGGTTAGGCATCGTCAGAGAGCACCTGAGAGATTGTGGTGTGCCATGGAAAGTTTGTAACGGTCGATTCCACCGCCTCAGAATCATTTAGTGGAAGGAGGAAAAGGAGTTGGAAAAGACTCCGGCTAGAGTGACCTTCGTGGTACCCTCTAGGGCTGACCTTCGCTGGGTCACCCGCAGCCCCCTCAACGGAGAGTAGGACTCAAACGAGTTCGAACTTCGGTAAAACAAATATCGTGTCTCAATTTACATTTCATTTGATATTTGTGTTGCTCTAGCTCTTGTGTAGGTTCTTTGTGTATATTGATATCTCTAGTAGGTACCTGCAGTTTGGTTTGAAGATAGAAATCGAAAGGAGCAAGTTCGGGGTTGTTCTGCAGAAACTGTGCATACCAGACACATCCGGTATTCATACCGGACACGTCCGGTATTAGAGCTCTGTGCTAAAAATATTTATTCGCAGTTCTAACTTTGTGTTGCAGGGTTGTAGCTTCTAGATATATTCTTTATACCTTGTACACTGTGTGGCTAACTTATGAGGGGTGGTATTACTCTTATTTGGAGTTTCCAATTTGGAAACTTCCTTTACTAATTGTTTCCACATTTAAAAGGTGTTAATTTTCAGAAACGCCTATTCACCTCCCTCTAGGCGGCATCCTAGGTCCTTTCATAGATACTGTTGGATACTCTTATAGAAGCAAGAAAATAAATAAATAGAATGATGCATATACACCTTTATGATCAATTAAGAGTTGTTCCATGAATGGCGAGTTAACCCAGCTACTTGTTGATGTAACGTCATTAAAGAAAATATTAAAACATGCCGAACGAGGGGGTTTGAGGGTTTGTTCGATTTGGAATTGCTATACCACTCAAGTAAGGATAGTTAAGGGCAGATCCACTATGGGGTTGGGGGGCTTGAGCGAGCCTAGCCCTGTCGACGTTTCACCACCGATAGCCTGCCACAGGGGTACCCGGGGCAGTATGTTCAGGCTTCAGCGTATGCAGAACTCGACGGTAAACGTAAGAGACAATCGATTTATCCTGGTTCAGGCCCTCGACCGTGATCGAGTAACAGCCCTACGTCCAGTCGCCGTTAGCCTTTCCGTTGGATTGATTGTAAAGTGTTGTGTTGTGTTATCTCCTTCTAAACTCCTGATCTAAGGAGCCCTGCCCTCCTTTATATAGTCAGGAGGTCAGAGTCCTATTCGATTTACAATGTAGAGTCCTAGTAGGATTACAGGGTAGTATTACTACTAGGATTACATGAGAGGAATCCTAATCAAACTAGATCTCCTCTCTTCCTTGTGGGGTATCCTATGGGTCCCGCATCGACAAGCCCCCGAGCACTTCATGGTTGAGCTCTGGAAGCCTCGTCTTGTTCCTTCAGGTCTTGTCGAGTAGGAACAAGCGTAGTTCAAGTGCTTTCTTGAGTGAAACCATGTAGCGCTTCTTGGGATCTTCGAGTGGTGAGTGCTTTTTGAAGAAAAAGTACATCCATCTGGGTGTAGCCCCCGAGCCTCTTGCTATTTGGAACAAGGAGCTGGAGGGTCTTGTCTTGAAATTGCTTTGATTCTTCATCGAAGGGCTCTCGAGCATATACCTAGGTTCTTTATCAAAAAGAACTCGGTTATAGCTTGGTTCGGGTTCTTTTTGTCGTAAGGTCTTGAAGTGGTTTGTCTTGAAGAAGTCTTCTTGGTGACGTGCGCTTTTTCGAATAAAAAGTGCACTCATTGAGTGTAGCCCCCGAGCCTCTTGCTATTTGGAACAAAAAGTTGGAGGGTCTTGAATCTTATGTTTTTTGGAAGCTCCTGTTTTGAAGTAGTCTTCTGAGTGATGTTAATCAACTCAAGGATCTTGAATCTTCACTCAAGTCATCATCGGAGTAGTTTTTGTGGCGTCCGCCCCCGATCTTATGCGCCAGGCGAGCCAAAGGAACCACGTCGAGTACTTATTGGCACTTAGCCCCTGAGCTTGGAAGCTAGTAGAGCCACTGGAGATGTTCCGAGTAGTAATTGGTGCTTAGCCCCCGAGTTCGGGAACTAGTCTGTGCCTTTGGATGTACGCTTAGCGTCCTGGAGCGTCGTCGCCTGAATCTTGTTCTGAAAGAAAAGATGTATACATTATGTAGCATATTTGTAGAATATTGAAACTATTGAAATTTATTCAGTGATTAATATAAACATTTTGTGTCATGCTCTCTTTTTGGCCACATCTCTCCCAAGTAGTTAGCCTGTTACGTTTAGGCTCTCAGTCCCCGTTTAGCCGCAGCCACTGCGTGTGTGAGATCTTTGTCTCGTTTACGCGTACGGGCACTGCCATTTGCACAGCTGAGATCTTTGTCTCGTGTATGTGTGCTGGCACTTAGGCGTAATAGGTGCACCCGAGGCTTTCACGAGTTAAGGCGTGTTCTGCTCGAGAAGATTAGTGACTTTAAGAGAAGACAAAAATGAGTAGTCGTCGTTGCGACAAAAAAGAGAGCGCGATTATGCGCAAGAGTTTGCTGCCCTCCGACGAGTAGAGCGCGTGTTGTGTGCATTGGTCAATCATGCTGAAACAAGCTAGAGAAAAAATAATTTTAAAAAGTGACTTAGCTTGATTCGTGGACGTCGATCACGTGGAATCCGCCCTCAACTAGTATCTAGTCGAGATGAGTAGTTGAGGTTGTCGTCAATGAAGCCACGATGGTTGTTGGTGAAGCCGGCTAGTTGGAGTCGATTTCGACTAGTTATTGATGGTGCAACACGGGAGAATACAAGTCGCAAAAGGTAATCATTACTCCGTCTCAACGCGCATGTTGCAATAAGACTGGATTTCTCTCTCTCTACTGATCGGACAGCAGCAGCATGATTTGATTTTTTTTTGCATCGGACTTGTACGTGGGAAAAGTCTTTGACTCCGCTTCGGGTTGGATGTGAGCGTCTGGTTGCTTGCAGCGGCGGGTGGCCACCTTTGAGCGATTCTTTTCTGCCTCGGATCCCGACTCGTCGTTTTTGACATGGATTCGGCAGAGGAATACGTCGAGCTACTGTTCGGTTACCATGAATCGGACACCACGCCGTGCCGAGTAGATTGATCTTGATGATGAGGTCCTTCAAGCTTGCCCGATGATCTCGACGATCCATGAACCGAAGATGAAGATTGATCCCATTGAGAAGATCATGCTGTCGAGGTCCGTCGAGCTCTCGGATGCAAATTCGCCGAAAGCCCCTACCTGACGTGCCAGCTGTTGATGTTTCACCACCGATAGCCTGCCACGGGGGTACCCAGGGCAGTATGTTCGGGCTTCAGCGTATGCAGAACTCAACGGTAAACGCAAGAGATAGTCGATTTATCCTGGTTCGGGCCCTCGACCGTGATTGAGTAACAGCCCTACGTCCAGTCGGCGTTAGCCTTTGCGTTGGATTGATTGTAAAGTGTTGTGTTGCGTTATCTCTTTCTAAACTCCCGATCTAAAGAGCCCTGCCCTCCTTTATATAGTCAAGAGGCCAGAGTCCTAGTCGGTTTACAATGTAGAGTCCTAGTAGGATTACAGGGTAGTATTACTAATAGGATTACATGGGAGGAATCCTAATCAAACTAGATCTCCTCTCTTCCTTGTGGGGTATCCTGTGGGTGCCGCATCGACAGGCCCCTACCCCGCGCAGACAATGGAACATTTTTTATGCATAGATGAAAAGAAGGTAAAAAATGGAGAAAGATGAAGAAAAAGAGGTCAAAGATAGAAGAAGAAGAGAAAGAGGAAGTAGTAGCCTCCTTTATAGTGATCCTAGATCCAATATTAATGATAGCTGTACTAAATTGTTGATCTTGATACCATCCATATGTAAACATAAACAACCATAATTTGATTTTTGCTTAGGATAGAATTAAATACTGAGCTAGGGGGTCGGGTCTACGATGCAACGAGGATAGATTCGACTGTTGTAAGGAAAATAGCACCTACCTAGTGCCATATATGGTTTTATTGATTGTTTGACAACATGATCGTGGATTAATGTAGTTTGCTAATATACATGGTATTTAGTCAAATGGATGCAAGGACGTGCTTGGACAAAAGGCAACATGAAGACCAAGTGATAAAACACCTCAAGCAATGCCAAGGAGTTATGTTGAAGACTACTCCCTCCATGTTCCTAAAGAAGGTCGTTTTGATATAGACATGGTCTTCAAAAACTACTTTGACCACTATTTTTAGTGTAAAATATAGTCAATATATACTTTTATAAACTTATATTTCGATATGAATCTACTTATATCACTTTCATATTTTTAAACTCAATCAAAAAAATTATTTGTAGTCAAAGTTTAAAACATTTGACTTAAGACAATCTCAAAACCACTACTACACAACGTGACTTTTGTCCCGGTTGAGAAAGGGCTTTTGTCCCGGTTTCCCAACCGGGACTATGAATCCGAGACTAAAGGTGGGACCTTTAGTCCCGGTTTGCTATAACCGGGACTAAAGATCCTCTCAGCTTAAAAAAAAATAATGTCTCCCACCGCTGCGCCCCGTGAGATTCGAACCCAAGACCTCATGCACTGCCTCGCGCGGAGCTTACCACCCCACCTACACAACACATCTAACAATGGATGGGATGCTTTCCTTTTGAACTAACCCATCGGAGGACCTTTAGTCCCGGTTGGTGTTACCAGCCGGAACTAAAGGGTGTACCTTTAGTCCGGGTTGGTGTTACCAACCGGGACTAAAGGTTGGAGGACTTTTTAGTCCCGGTTGGTGGCTCCAACCGGGAGTAAAGGAACCTTTAGTCCCGGGTCCTTTAGTCCCGGGGACAAAAAATGCCGAGGTTAATGCTAAATTGAGACATCGTTCTAAAGTCTGTTCTCTAGTAGTGAACGACTTTCTTTAAAAATATTGAGGGAGTATATAATACATGCAAGAAGTCCAAGATATCAAGTACTTGAAGCCCGGACGAGAATACGTGAAGAAATGAAGCTCAACCTGCACTAGTTATATGCAACAAAAGGTCCGGTGATAGGCCTGAGAAGAGCACCGAAAGAAAATCTTAGTGTACAAAGGGAACGATCCAGTCATCTTACACTCACTGGATTTCTCCGGTGGTGTGTGTTGGGAAGCATCGGAGCTTCGGCTCAAGGCCAACAATAGGCAGAGGAAAAAGTGGCTCTACAGAAGGTTTGTGAAGGCACCAAACAATTGCGAGCTATACTGAAGCTCCACAGAAGGTTTCAGTCACCACCGGAATTCTTCGATAATCACAGGAGAAAAGGTGTCCGCCCCAATGGTCGGCAATGGCTAGTACACGTGGTTGGAACCGAAATTTCTGGTGGTGTCACCGGAGCTTTCTATTGAACGTTGTACGAGTTTGCGAACGGCTATATCATCTCAGGGCAGAGGCTATATATACCCCTCAATCCCGCCATTTGAGTGTTGTTGGAGTTGAGGATCGTTGCTAGTGAGTTGAGGCTCATCTTTAACATGCTCTAGCCACCATAGTGCTTTAGGGAAAATTAGGTGAATTAGTTAGCGTGTTTGCAAAGTGCTTAGTCTAGTTAGACCAGTATATTGACGCTTTGCTCTGGGCTTAGGCCTAGTATTTAGTGATGTTTGTATAACTCTTGGCACTCGGTGTTTACACACACTATTGTATACACTAGGGGCTTATAGTCTTGCAAGACCCTCCGATGTGTGAAGTTTGAATGTAGGCGCCTATGGTGACTTCATCGATCTCGAGCTTTAGCAATCAAACTCAGTTCTTCAGATATGCTCATATGAGTCGAGCGTGTGTGCACACGCGCATTTACAGAGGTGAGTATACACTCGTGCATATGAAAGTCTGTGTCTGTATCGGGTATTTCGTAATAAAAATAATAGTGGTTCATTTTATTTTTCGAGGGAATTAATGGTCGTTCATTCATCATCATGAATAAAGGAGCAAAAATTGCCGTTGGGATCATCGGAGCGCAAAGTGCTCACACCGAATCTCCTCCTTCAGGTCACGCCAAAACGGGCCTGTTCGTTGTAAAAAAAAACAAATTGGGCCTTTTTTGTTTGCTCGTTGTTCGCCGAGAGGGTGGAACGCGCGAAAGGCCCAGACGGGCCCACATGCACTGGTTGCGGCCAGGGGAAGCATCGCCGACGTGTCGCCTAAAGATGGCAACGGGCACAGAATGCCCGCATGCCCGCGGGCATGGAACCCGATGGGCAAGGATACAGGCACCACTTCTTGCCCGCGGGCACGGGCACGGGCATCATCCTGAACCCAGAGGATAGTTCTTCGCGGGCAAAGAAATTTGCTATTCTCGCCCGTTTATCCGCCAGACCCGCTCCACAGGTCTGACATGTGGGACCTACAAGCAAATATATGTATATATACATGATTTGTTGTGAATATGTATCTTCGTATCTCTTGTAATGCACTATGATTTATGTATATGCTCAACCTGGCGGGCACACGGGAATGCCCGCGGGCATTTCATGCCCGTGGATGGAGGGTGCGGGCATGGTTTGTTGCCCGTGGCGGGTCACGGGCGCGGGCGCGGGCACGGGCGAGGGATTTAGCTGGCGGGCGTGGGCGTAAGAAGGCAGTATCCACGGGCACCACGCCCGTTGCCATCTTTACTGTCGCCGTGTTGGGTGCGCGGTGTAGGTTGCGTGTGTGGCTACAAAGCGAGCAGACTTTTTCATAGCAGTGACAGCAGCTGCCTAACCAACTGACACCAACCTACAGTACTACCGCTGCATGCAGATGCATCATCTTCATCTACCAGTCAGCCTACCAGCATTGCATTGCGCCCATACAAAATTCATTCATCGGTCAGCAGCAGCCAGCAGGCCCATCCATCCGTTCCTCGCCGCACCTGCCACCAAAAACCAAATGCATTGTTCCCTTCCTTCGCTTGCAATTCAGCACAAAGCCAACCAACCATCCAATTCTCATCAGACAGAAAGAGGGAAAAAAAAAGGAAAACACATGTACGGACCAATGTGCACCGCCTGGTCACAAAGCTCGACGATTTTGACCGAGGTGCCATTCCAGTTCATATATATATGTACTGCTACTATACATATATATTAGTGTATGCTTTTTGTGCCACTCGAAATGCATAAATGTTTGCGACCCAGCCGTGTCCACTAATGTCAACCACGTTTTTTTGACCAAAATAAGAAGAATCGAGCAATTTATATTTGCATCTGGTCAAACATTGCTTAATATACAACTACTTAGTCGCTTACTAGTGGTACAACCGCCATCAGGTCAACACACGAGTTGATGATACTACCTGCACGTGGTATTTGACACACGCACACACGATCTTGTACCAGTAGTACAGCGCTCAACTTCTTTCTTTATTTATTTCCATCCATTTTCTCCCCTAAGAACACAGTTTCCACCCTCGTTGTTTTGGGCTTCCAAAAGGCAAAAAAATAAAAAAAAGAGAGGGGACTTGTTGATGTACAATTAATATCACTGCAACACACAGTCAACAGACAACAGTGTTAGTAAGATCTCCTTAATGGACAATTAAGATTTTAATAATGTTTAGCACTGCCGTGCTGTGCTGTGCTGAACATACTATTTTTTTTAAATTCATGTCTCTTTCTGTGTAACGACCGGTACTTAGATCCCATCTAACCCCAGCCTCCTCTGAATCTCTCGGTATATATAAATGAAACCATCCTCTGTTCTTTCCTCTCGCTGACTGATTAGTAACGTGCACCCGGCACGCCCAGCGCCAGTCACCAACCCGCCCACCTTCCAGCACACCTTCTCCTTCCCTCGCCATGGCGCGCAAGAAGATCCGGGAGTACGACTCCAAGCGCCTCCTCAAGGAGCACCTCAAGAGCCTCGCCGGCATCGACCTCACCATCCTCTCCGCCCAGGTCAGTGCCTCTGCGTCCGCGTCGCCTCCCTCCCGACCTCCTCCACTCTGTCTGAAAATTCCCCCTGACTCTTCCCGGATTGGATCTGCCGCCGCGTGCTCGGTTTCACGTGATCTTGCCCGGGGTAGTGTAAAGATCCGGTTTTTATGAGCGCCCGACGGATTAAGCAGCCGCATTCCTAGGATTTTAGCACTGAATGGTTCGAGGGTATTGCCTTCATTAGTTGGAAATGTGGCGTGTTAGGAATTAGGATGGGGATCTGGACAAACAGAGGTTGAGTGAAGATCCATTTTGTCGCAGGCTGGTGCTATGCCTGAAAAGGTGCGATTTTTTTATTTTTTATCCAACTGATATGAGCTATTGTTGCTTGCTGCAGTTCAATACTCCAATATGTCAGTAGGTGTGATAGGTAGGAAGAGTCTATAAGTAGAACTATTCATTTAGCCAGATCTGGTGGTTGTTTGGCCGTGTAGTGTGATTTGCTTATTCAGGCCTGCCTAAATTATTACGTCTAAAGCAGCTTGGATCCGTAGGACAGCGACAGGGGAACTCAGATTGTTGAATCTGGGGTATTTGGGTATTTTAAGCAACTGTACAATAGGCATACAAAAGAAATCTAAGATCCCCGGTTTGAATTAGTATAAAATTGTACTCTGGGTGGTTCCAGTCTTATACTACTGATGATGATTGGACACAGTGTCATGTCGCCAGATAATAATTGACAAAAACAAGTAAAGACTGAATTTTGTACCTTGCTTAATGACAGATCACACAATCAACAGACTTTGCAGAGCTTCTGAGCCAGCAGCCATGGCTGTCAACCATGAAGCTAGTGGTGAAGCCCGACATGCTGTTTGGGAAGCGTGGGAAGAGCGGCCTTGTGGCTCTCAACTTGGATTTCAATCAAGTCAAGGAGTTTGTCAAGGAGCGGCTGGGAGTTGAGGTATAGTGGTTGCTTTTGTGAAAAGGCTTTTCCTCGACATGCTACATGAGTTGATTTTCCTTTTTCGTGATCCAATAATTTTCAGGTTGAGATGGGCGGCTGCAAGGCTCCAATCACGACCTTCATCGTCGAGCCATTTGTGCCCCATGATCAAGAGTACTACCTTTCGATTGTTTCAGAAAGGTTGGGCAGCACCATCAGCTTCTCAGAGTGTGGAGGGATTGAGATCGAGGAGAACTGGGACAAGGTTAAGACGATTTTTCTTCCTACTGAGAAGCCAATGACACCTGATTCATGTGCTCCATTGATTGCGACCCTTCCACTGGAGGTACTTGTTGCTTTCCTCCTTAGTTCTAACCTCAATACCGCCATGTTATCTATTTCTCACATTGGAGGTACTCCTTTTGTTTGCTGATCAGGCACGTGCAAAAATTGGTGACTTCATTAAAGGAGTGTTTGCTGTCTTCCAAGGTACCACAGATTTGGGAAATGTTCATTTGCCAGATGTAGTAAATTAAAAATTGTACATGTCGCTATATTTCCTGATTTGCCATGTTGATAAGAATTCTGCTCCATCTGCAGACTTGGATTTCTCGTTTCTTGAGATGAATCCATTCACCATGGTTAACGGGGAGCCATATCCTCTGGACATGAGAGGAGAACTAGATGACACAGCAGCTTTCAAGAACTTCAAGAAGTGAGTCTCAGATTTCCCCCAGGGACACCATTTCTTCATGTCATTGCTGGATTTACTCTTACTTATCAATTGTGCAGGTGGGGAGGTATAGAATTCCCCCTACCTTTTGGAAGAGTACTCAGCCCTACAGAAAGTTTCATCCATGAACTAGATGAGAAGGTATTGATCTCAGGGCTATGTTTTTATCTTTCCATTTTGTTTCTGAGGTCTATCACCTCTAAAATAACCAGTTTCCATGAGAAATACTGGATCTGCAGTATATTTTGTTGACTTGTGCGTTAACTCTCCAACCTTGTTATTTCAGACAAGTGCCTCTCTGAAGTTCACAGTTTTGAACCCGAAAGGTCGTATCTGGACAATGGTTGCTGGTGGTGGTGCTAGTGTCATATATGCTGATACAGTAAGCATCAATTTGTATCCTATTTTTATTTACACATAAAAAGCTTTTCACGTTGATGCCTGTTAAACTATTCACCTATATTTAGCTGCCATGATGAAATTAATTCCCCCCATGCACCAGGTTGGAGACCTGGGATACGCGTCAGAGCTTGGAAACTATGCAGAGTATAGTGGTGCTCCTAATGAGGAGGAGGTTCTGAATTATGCCAGAGTTGTACTTGATGTAAGCAAACACTGTAACCTTGTCAATGCTGCTCTTAACTCCACCTTAGGACCATCATCTGGTCGGAACAAGGTTAGGATCATCTGTAACTATACAATTAAATGCAGTGTGCAACTGCTGATCCTGATGGCCGCAAGAGAGCCCTTCTCATTGGAGGTGGCATAGCTAACTTCACTGATGTTGCTGCCACATTCAATGGCATCATCCGGGCGTTAAGAGAGAAGGTACCTAAGACCAATCACTTTAGAATCCTCGCTGATGTTTGACACCACTCATATCTGTTCACCTAATTGATTCTTCACCAATCGCCACACAATTCACTTTCAGGAATCCAAGTTGAAGGCTTCAAGGATGCACATTTATGTTCGCCGTGGTGGTCCAAATTACCAATCTGGACTGGCCAAAATGCGCAAGCTTGGTGCAGAACTCGGTGTTCCAATTGAGGTACTGATCTAGGGCTTGTTTGGCACGGCTTCTCCCGAGGGGCTCCTCCGGAGGAGCCGGAGCCGTTTTGGAGGAGCTCCAAAATGGCTCCGGCTCTGTTTTTTACTGAAAAACGGCTCCTCCAAGAAAACGTTTGGCAGGGCTCCTCTGGAGGAGCCGGAGCCGAAGCCGGAGAGGAGCCCTGCCAAACAAGCCCCTAGTTGCCTTTAAGCATATTGGAAAACTTTTTGATGGAAAGCCTTTAGCTCAGAAAATAGATGTGAAAAAGAATATTCAACCGTTTGTTGTTGGTAGTTGCGAATCATTGTCCGCAGTCCACATATCTGAGCTGATTGTGTTTTGAAAAATCCACCGCAGGTGTATGGACCAGAAGCGACTATGACTGGAATCTGCAAACAAGCAATTGAATGCATCATGGCTGCAGCGTAATCGGAGCGTAGTTCTGGGTAGTTTGGGATCTGCAACCACGCAATTGAATGTGTCATGGACTCGGCATAAATGAGAGATGGAGAGTAGTTGCAGTAGTTCACACTGTTCTCTTTTTGTTTCAGATATGTTGTAGCGTGTTGTTTGAACGAAGCGATAGATCATTACTGCAAAGAAATTACTGTTGGGTTAAAATAAATCCGAAGTCTAGTTTCGTGCGTTTTGGAATGCACGTTTAACTGCAATGCAATGGAATGACCATCGCTTGCATTGATCTTTTAATTAGGGATAAAAATGTGTTTGTACCGATGGATATCACCTGCCCATACCGATTTTTTTTTTAATTTTAACACTTTTTGTAAACTAATTTTGAATGTAACACTGTTTTTTTTTTTCAAAACTAACACTTTTGGCCGCGCCTATTACCTTTGTCGCGCCATGCATGGTGGCGCGGCATGTGGCTGACGTGGCGACGATCGGAAAGGCTGACCGGCTAACGTGGCAGGGTCTGCCGTGCCACCGATCTTGGTGCGACAGTGCCGCGCCCTGATCCGTGGCGCGGCAGAGCCGAATAAAAGCCCCGCGGCCAGTGCCGCTTGCCCGAGCAGCAAGGCCTCTCGCCCACGCCTAGCCGCCGCGCCAGCAAGCCCGCCTGCCCGCGGCCGCCCACGCCTAGCCACCGCGCTAGCAAGCCTGCCTACCCGCGGCCGCCCGTGCCTGGCCACCGCAGCTGCGCCCGCGCCCTCCCACGTCGGTCGCCGGCAGGGCTTGCCTGCCGTCGAGCACGCTGGCCGCCGCGTGACGAACGTCGGCTCCGCCGGCGCGCCACCCCCTCCGGCACTCCACGGCCGCCGGCCGCCCGCTGCGCCCGCCGCGCCCGCATGCCTGCGCGCCACCCCCTCCGGCCTCGCACGATGGCTGGCCGCCACGCCCGCCGAGGCCAGCGCCCACGCCTCCTGGCCCAGTCTAGAGTGCCACCGCCGCCGAGGACGAGCACTGCTGCTGCGAGGTACTCCCCTAGTGTATTTGTTGATTGAATCGACATTGTTAGTATAGTAAGTTAGTAAAATAAATAAAGTTAGTATAATTAATAAAGTATAGTTTGTAAAATTAGTTAGTTTAGTTGGTATAGGTAATATAGTAAGTTAGTATATATATAGTAAAGTTAGGTAGTTTAGTTAGTACAATTAGTGAGTCTAGTTATACATTGGATTTAGTCTAATTAGTTGTTGTAGTTAGCCTTATATAGATGTTAATATTAGATTAGTTAGTATAGTTATAGTTAGAATATGTATTAATATTACTATGGACATTACGTACGACGATTTCGATGACTTGATGGAGTTTCTTGAAATGCTTTTGCAGATGGATTGTTGTGTTAGAGTTTTATACGGAGGAAGAGTCAGGAGAGAAGATGGTATGCTTGATGATATGGAAGAAGAATTGGAATGGTTTGATGAACCTCCTAGCTTCAACGACCTTTGTGTCCGTTTGAATGCAAAGTTTGGCTTTGATTTCACACTGAAGGGGAGGTTTGATACTGGGAAGACTAGGGCACACTATGTCCTTATGCCCTTGCGTGACCCTGCTCACTGGTCCCGCTACACTAGGGTGCTCCAAGGTTTCAATGTGCCCATGACTGAGGTGGTGGTGGAGAATGGGTACAAGATGCAGGGTGTTCAGGATGACCCATCCATTGATGGTTTTGGAGGCAATGAACAAGAATTATGGGTCGAAGGGGAAGCAACTCGGGATAACATGGATTTGGACGGTTAGTTGACGTAGGAGCAATTTCATTCAACTACAGTAGGTTGTATAAGCAATGACTTCGATGTGAATGAGTTTGAATAGGAAGAGGAGGAGCAGGAGGAGGAGGACAGGATCGGTGATGTAGTTAGCGGTGATTCAAACGATTCTGATGATGACCAAGGAGGTACAGATGCTATACCAACACCGGTTGATGTCATGCCAGTACCGGTTCATGCTATGCCATTACCAGTACCAACTGAGGTACTTCATGCTATGCCGGCTCAGGGTAGACTAGTCACAGATTTGCCAGAGGGTGGTACCCCCTATGATTCATGGGGTAGAATAGGAGGCGCTTCATAGTACGTTCCACCACCACCTTACACAACGACTGAGCTTGAGCAACTAAGGTCGATGAACGTACCTTTCAGGGGCGTTCCGAACTATAGGGATGTCAGCATGACCGATATGGCAGTTTATGAGACTAGTCTCTAGATGTGTAGGAAATTATTATATGACCATGAGAAAGAAACTCTTAGGAAGGGGATGATATTTAATACAATGTCAGAGATGAAGCTCTTTCTTCAGGACCATGCTGTGTATCACCATAGGCCGTACACCGTCACTCATTCGGACCAGGAGTTGAGGTACCACATGATATGCAAAAATGGTTGTATGTGGACGTTAAATGCACGAAAGAGATATAGTGATGGCAAGTGGAGGATAAGTAAAGTTGTCGAACCCCATACTTGCCTATCAAATAGGGGGAAGAAAAATCATCAGCAGCTCACTGCACGTTATCTTGCCCATCGTATATTGGGGCTCATTGATGACAATAATGACATTTTTGTGTCTTCTTTACAACAGTCCATATCTGGATTCGTTAAGTATGATGTGAAGTACGGAAAGGCTTGGCGTGCTAAGCAAATTGCCCTAGCGATTCGATGAGGTAGTTGGTAGAAAGCGTACAACAGGGCGCCCCGCATCTTATATGCAATGCATTACTATATCCCTAGCTTGAAATGGTTTGTGGACACCGGAGGGATGTGTTTTTAGGACCCATTGAGGCATGTCCTCTATCGTGTGTTCTGGTCGTTCGCGCAAACGGAACATGCATTCCAGTTTTGTCGGCTAGTCGTACTTGTTGATGGCACTTTCCTGACAGGAAAGTATAGGGGCACCTTGATGATGGCTGCTGCTGTTGACCCCGAGGACCAGATAGTACCCATGGCTTTTGCTTTGGTAGAGGGAGAGAACAATGAATCGTGGTCATGGTTCATGCGGCTTCTACGTGTACAAGTGCTTGGCCCATCTCGCACTATATGTTTGATCTCGGACCATCACACAGGGCTTCTTAATGCTGCAGCTGAGCATATAGATGGGTTTTCGCCTCTAGTGCATAGATGGTGCATGAGACACTTTGCCGCTAATTTCTAGCGGCGTCAGCGGAAGCAGGAGGTATGTGATAAGGTAAAGGCTCTATGTTGTGTACGTACAGAGCACCAGTTCAAGGAGACAAAGAGACAACTAGACAAGATTGTAAATAAAGTGGGAAATGCCTGGTTATAGGCACAGATGGAACATAAGGCTTAGTGGGCGTTAGCATATGACGAGGGGGGTTTTAGGTATGGCATCATGATGACTAACTCCTCAGAGTCCTTCAACCGTGTATTCACCAGAGTTCAATCGTTGCCTGTGTCTAGAATTGTTGAGTTCTCCTTTCATAAGTGCAACGAATATTTTGTCAAGAGGTGGGAACTTATGCAGAGAAATATAGCTGAGCAGGGGTATTTTGGAAAGGCCAAAGCTGAACATTTGAAGGAGGCCGAGGAATTGGCCAACCAGCACACCACCGAGCCGTATGGACCCCATTGCCATATCTTTAGTGTACGGGGCAAGGGTGGCACAAGCTTGGGCGGTGAACGTTATGGTGGACGAAACTACCGAGTTGATCTTGAAAAGGTAGAGTGCAGTTGCAATGTCCCTTAGATCATGCACGCCCCTTGCTCTCATATGATCACGGAATGCAGGGTTCACGGGTATAACTATGAGGATCTACCATATATGTCACCCTTGTATCTCCGTTCGAACACCGTTAGTATTTGGGAGATGAGCTTCGAGCCATACCTTGACCCGACACAGTGGCCACCTTATAATGGTTATGACTACGTGCCGCATCTAGATCTAATGAAGGTAGGGAAGGGTAGGAGGAAGAAGAAGCGACTCAAGGGGGATGGATGCTATGAGAGGGTATGGCGAAGACATGTATGGAGGGGGAGACTTCAACGAGACCTGTGGCAGGAATCTTTGCTCCATTTGCAAAGAATCTGGTCACAAGGCTAGCAGGCATAGAACACGAGGGCAGTAGGTGCTTTCATATTGTGGTCGTATTGCATAACAAGTAGTTCAAATTTTGTAATGCTACATAATGTTAATTTGAATATTGTTAATTTGAATACTCTAACCCTTTATATATCAATTTGTAACAGGATGGACCCTCCCATGCTGCACCAGATGTACCCCCTTCTTGAGGTGGAGTACGACGACCCCCTTCTTCCACCGGATGATGAGGTTTCAAAGAGGCGTTCAAGGGATCCTTACATTCCTGAGACTTAGTTCGTTATGTTGTACTTATGTCGAACGAATACTGTCGTCCTCTGAACCGATGAAAATGTTATGTGGCAACTTGTCATCCATTTATCTGCTTCGTATTCATTTCAACTTGCGCACGGTCACGACAGCACTTGTAGTTGTTTACAGCACCGACAACAGCTCCCGTTCAGTTGTAATTGAGGTTGGTTAGTTTTTGTCTGCGTTCAGGTGATGCCACGCCGTGGGCTATGGCGCGGCACAACTAGTGTTAAATCATATTCGAAATAATTTCACTCGATTATGTTCATTTTAGAAATTCTCAACGCATGATACAAACGGATGGGATCACTTAAGATCGACCATGGGTAATCCGAGTACATGATACATGGGTATAATACATCAATAGTTCAAATGGAAAATAAGACAACACAATGAAATTTCTAGTATATAGCTACATTGATCTTTAATAAAGCATGGAACTAACAGACGACACAATAAAAAACTATCGACAGAAGATGCTCGGCAGTTCACCGAGGGGTATCCCGCGATGGTAGATTTGTCGGTGGGGTTGTGTGTGATCAGGAACTGGATGGTGACACAAGGCGTAGAGACAACGATTTAGACAGGTTCGGGCCATCTGTTCGACGTAATACCCTACGTCCTATGTCTTTGGTGTATTGTATTGAGATGTAGTAGATCTATCTATCCACTAGGGGACCCCTACCTCTCCTTATATACTCTGGAGGGGCAGGGTTACAAGGAAAGTATCCTATTTGGTACTATACAATAGCTTGCGGTGCATGCCGAGCAGCGGCGTGCACGCCTTGATCTTGTGGGCTAGGCCACCTCTGATGGTGTGGCCCATGTCTTGTCTTGTGGATACCGGGGGCCATACCCCCACAAAAACCCTCAGTCAAAAACATATTGAGTAAACAACTCGTTGTTCGAGTACCAATCCTCAACCACAACCCTGTTGCTGTGGCTAGGTTCACCTGCATTGCCCTGATCTGCCTTTCGCCTGTAGTAAGCGGCCTCCGCTTCATCTATGGCCTGAGACAAGAACATGTTCTCTTCCTCCTCCACCAGTAAGCCCGCCTCTGCTAGAGCGATGAGCTCGCTCAGTCTGCCAGTGTCATCCTTAGCCTCCTCCGCCTACAAGCCCGCCTCTGCTAGAGCGCTGAGCTCACTGAGTCTGATAGTGTTGTCCTCATCCTCGTCCCCCTCATCAGACATCACAATCGGTGATTCAACGGTGTGATCAGCTCGCTTTCTATGCTCATCTAACTTCTTTTTCTCATACCTTGCACGAGCCACCTCTGTAGCATGTTCCTCGCTGCATCCAATCCCTTCATGTATAAAATGCAATTAGTTAGCAACACGATTGTATTATATTTAAAATCAGGCAACGAAAAAAGGCTTTTAAGCACTCACAAGCACATAATGCAACAACATGCTCGTTCAACACCTACATCTATACTCTTATCTCCTCCCTTGCCTCCTTCCTTTCCCTCTCCTCCTCTAACGTCATCCGTCTCTCCAATCCCCATTTGTCAAGTCCAACATCGATCGGGTTACAAATATCGCGCTGTCTAGCAAACTCACATATCTTGTCTTTGTGATGTTTAATGAATAGGTTGACGTAGTCAGGTCCATATCCCCTCTTCTGTGCAATTACTTGCTTCCCCTTCAGTTCATCCAAAAACTTAGCTTGACCATCATCACATTCCCACCTGCATTTCCTAGTGCTTTGTTCAAACGAAAAATTATATCATATATGTCTTAGCAAAAGAATCAAAATACGATTTCATGGTTACCACAAAAATAACCAACCTCATCATAGTCAACCATATGGCCGCAATAATGGCCTATTCCAAGCTCCGAAGGGACTAGACCGTAGTTGGATTTAACACCACATTCGCACTTGACTGGAGGTGCTTTGTAAATTAACCTTTCTTTCTTCTTTTACTTTGTCTTTGGAGGTTCTTCTGGCCATTGGTTCTTTGGACCATACAACCACTCCTTGAAACGACACTATAAGGAAAATGGACGCTAGGCCCATTTACTTTGGATTTTGGTGTTTGATGATCAACACAACTAAATTGGACTAATAAATTTGTAAGTGTTTATTTTGTAGTCCAATAGGGCGCAAGACATGACTTGGACGAAGGCGACGTGATGATCCGATGATCAACACCATAAGTAAGACCTTAGAAGCACAAGAGAAGATCCAAGACATCAAGCAAAGTCCAAGCACGAAGATAGGAACCAAGCCATATGCAAGATCGCGAAGAAACGAGCTCACAGAGGCGGCCGGACGCTGGACCGGATGCTGGCAGAAGCGACTGGACGCTGGACCGGACGTGCCGGTGAAGCAGCTCAGCGAAATCGCGTCAGCAGCAGCGATCGGACGCTGGCGGCGAAACCGACCGGACGTAGGGAAGCAGCGTCCGATCGAGTACAGAAAGGTTCTAGAGCAGTGAAACTATGACCGGACGCGTCTGGTGGCAGGTGACCGGACGCTAGCAGCGTCCGATTAGTGGTTTGCGGCTCAACGGTTGGGACGACCGGACGCGTCCGGTCAGGACGATTTCAACGTCCGGTCAGTAGCAGAAAAGCGGGATTTCGCCTCTAATGGCTACTTTCTCCATGGGGCTTATAAATAGACCCCCAACCGGCCATTTGACAAGTGTGGAGCTGAGGAAACATATCTAGGGTGTTGATACACCATTTTAGTGATCTCCACTAGCATAGTGCTTAGTGATTCATTAGGTGATTAGCGTAGGTGCTTTGCGAAGTGCTTAGGTTGATTAGACCACCGCTTATGCGCTTGCTCTAGGTTTAGGCCTAGTGTTTGGTGAGGTTTGCATACCTCTTACCATTTGGTGCTTGTGAGCACCATTGTTGTATATCGGAGGGGCTTGTAGTCTTGTGAGATCACACCAACCGCGTCTGTGGTGTGGCCGCCACTATGTACCGGAGGGAACAAGGCCCGCGGCGTTTTGGCCGAAAGCTTGATAGTGAAGATGACAGGGAGCATCCGAGAGAGGCTTGCCGGAAGGCATGTCGAAGACCCACTTGCGCGTGGGGAAGGCCCGAGGCTATCCACGAAGTTACCTGACCGGGAGCTTGGCCCTTGCGAGGGGCTCCAACGAGGACTAGGGGGAAGCTTGCGCGCTTCTCGATACCTCGATAAAAATACCAGAGTCATCGACGGGAGTTTGCATATCTCTACCTTGCTCTTTAGCTTCCGCATTTACATTGATTGAATTACTCCTTTTGCGGTAGAGATAGCAACACACTAGCAAAACCGTAGTTGCACATTTAGATAGTTTATCTTTTGCATAGGTTTTGCTAAGGTTAAAAAAGAGGCCATAGTTTAGAGTTAGATTTTTAAGTTCCCTAATTCACCCCCCCTCTTAGGTGTCACGGTCCTTTCAATTGGTATCAGAGCCAGTTGGCTCAAATTTGGACCTCTGGCTTAACCGCCGTTGAGCCGATGCCATTTAGAGTGGTTGGGATGGATACCTTTAGGCCTCCGTACTTTGACGACACTAACTTCCCTTATTATAAGGCTAGAATGGCTTGCTACCTTGAGGTGGTTGATTTGGGTGTTTGGAGAGTCACTCGTGACGGGATGAAACCCATTAAGAATCCGGAAAAACCCACAAAGAGTGATGAAAAAGAAATGCATTTCAATGCTAGATCTAAGAATTGCTTGTTTGAATCATTTAGCTTGGATGTGTTTAACCAAGTATTCACTTTAAATACGGCACATGAAATTTGGTTAAAACTCCAAGAGCTCCATGACGGCACAAGTAATGTCTGTGAGCAAAAATATTGTCTAGCTAAACAAAATTATGATTCCTTTACAATGAATGATGATGAGCTTGTTCGTGATATGTATTCTCGTTTGAATCTAATTACCAATGAGCTCCATTCAATAGGATTAATAAAGCTAGATGATGTGGACATCATGAGGAAGATCATCTCCGTGCTACCACAAAAGAAATATGCAAGCATCATCACCATCCTTCACAATATGGAGGACTTGAGCACCATGACCCCAGGCATAGTCATCGGCAAGTTAGTGGCATTTGAAATGTCATGTAAGATGGGTCAAGAAGAAGCTTCTTCATCAAGCAAAGGCAAAGCTCTCGCATGTAGCGAGAAAAAGAAGATGAAGGGCAAGCAAGTTGAGACAAGCTCAAGCTCAAGCTCCTCAAGTGAAGAAGAAGAAGATGAGGACGATGATGATGATGATGATGAAGATTCAAGTGATGATCAATCTTCCTCCTCCACCTCCGACCTTGATGAAGAATCAATCAAATTGATCAACAAGGTGGAAAAGATGATCCAAAGGCTCAATGTCAAGAGTGTGTCCATCTAAATTCAAGATCTCATTTTCACCAATCAAAGAAATGAGCAAAGAAAGAGAGGATGCTATGGATGTGGTGAGTTAGGGCACTTTGTGGAAGTTTGTACAAACATGCCCACACCCAAGACAAAGAAGAAGGCATGCAAGAACCAAGCCCTCACATCAATAAGATCATGTGATGATTCTTCAAGTGAAGAAGAACATCATCACAAGAGGCGAGGTCGCAAGCACTCATCATCAAGCTCTTCACGTGTGTGCCTTATGGTACGAGATAACGAAAGCTCATCCTCTAGTGAGAGTGATAGTGATGATGATATGCCTTCTTTTGATGAAATTGTGCTACAAAATCTCAATTATGCTAAAGTTTGCACTAGTCAACAAAAGAAGCTCAAAAGTTTAAAAGAAAAGCTAGATAGTTCATAAGAAGCATACAAAACTTTGCTTGAACAATATGAGAACTTTGCTAATCTCAATGTTGAACTATCTACTAAAATTGAGCAACTTAAGGCTAGTGCAACAACAAATAAATGCACAATCAATGATGAGCAACTTGTAATGAAAAATAAAAAATTAAAAGAAAAGTTAGCTAGCTCACAAGATGCTTATAAAAGTTTGCTTGCAAAAATGGAAACCATGTGCAAATATTGTGATGAGCTAACTAATAAAGTTGCTAATCTTGAAGCCGTTAGTACAACCCCCACTAAGGCATCTAAAAAGAAAAGTTCTATCATTAACATGTCTAAAAAGGATGCCTCTACCTCTTGCAATGATTTATGTTTAGACTCACCTTTGTGTAACCAAGTTTGTGTTGAGAAAGTTGTTGTAGATACATGCACACAAGAGGTTGCAAAGGAAAATGAGCAACTCAAGCAAGAAGTAGCTCGCCTCACCAAGGACTTGACTCAAGTGAAAGGCAAGGCGAAGCAAACCCAACTTCATCAAGATAACACCGTCAAGGGAGTGAAGAAGCTTGATGAAGGACAAACTATGGTTTGTTACATGTGCCACAAGGAAGGACACAAGTCCTATGAGTGCAAAGTGAAGAATGGGGGAGGAGCAAAGAAGAAAGAGAAGAAGCAAACAAGCAAGCTCTCCAACACCTACATCAACAAAGTGGACAAGAAGGCCTCCACACCTTATCTCTTGAAGAAGAAGAAAAATGACAAGGTGGTGGCCATCAAGGTGAACAAGCAAGCCAACAATGGGGTCAAACGCTTTTGGGTGCCAAAGGAGATCATTTCCAACATGAAGGACACCAAGAAGGTTTGGATCCCGAAAGGGAAGTGAGAAGTCCAATGGACTTTGGGGAATTTGGAGACTTGACAAAGTATGGGTGCATTTCATGGGGTGCATCATGATGGACAAAATTATTGCCAAGTAGGTTAGTGAATACTATGGACCCAAATTCCCCTTCCCATGTTAGGTAACTAGATGTTATTACTTTCAATTGGTACTCCTTTCAAGTGGTATTTCTTAAATTGGTATCTTTAAGCATACTAGTTACTATTTATGCCTATGTTTGCATTCGCATTCTTATATCTTTTATCATGCATACATTAGGTATATCTTATGGTAGGTTTGCTCAGTTTCATTCTTAACCCTTGGAGTAAACCTACATGGTTTAAAATTGTTTAGGAGCACGACACATAGCTTGCCCTTCGATTGTTCATCTAATATGTGCCAAAGTCCAAATTGTAGATAATCTCTCCCAAATATCATCTTCGAAAATGATTCTCACATTGATGAGATGTCATCTTTCTAGTGGTATTTTGATTCTAAAATCAACGTGCATAACTCCTACAAGTATTCCACACTTGTGTGCACAAATTTAGGGGGAGATTACTTTACAAGTTGGATGCTTTGAGACTAACACCTTTTTCAAGCTCATCATGTGTGTAGCAGTCTCAATGCAAGGAAAATGGAGTCCCAGAGTTAAGCATCATACTTCAACTATCCACCACCTATTGCAAGTGGTTGAAATCAAATTGGTTTCCACATGTGGTATTTCTAAACCGATATCATCAAGTTGATTTCATTTTGATATATATATGCTCTCTCCATGCATTATAGAGATTAAATTCCCTTGAGCAATAACTTGCTAATTATGCATATACTTTGCTTTCTATCATATGCATGCATATATTTAGGGGGAGCTTAATCTATATAATGTGAGAGTCAAATTTTGTGATCTATTCCACTCCACATACAAAGGATCACAAAGTTTGACCCTCTCTTGTGCTACTAATGTCTTCCTTTTCAGTGTTTGATTCCAAAGGGGGAGAATTTAGAGAACCAAAGGCAAGCATTAATACAAGGTGTAATGGTCCAAGAAAGGGAGGATAGTGGATTATAGATTGCCTATGTAATGGGAGAATTTGTAGGAAACAAGGCTTAAATCCATAATGCCACATGGGGACATCTGCAAGGGCAAGATAAGTTTTATGTAGTATCATTTAGTTTCACAAAGTAGTATCTTTTATCATCATATAATCTTGCCCCTTGCATTGCTTCCTAGCAAGTAGGTAGTTTTTAAATTTCAAAATTTTTATTATTTGCTTGCTTTGGTCGTGTTGTCATCAATCACCAAAAAGGGGGAAATCGTAAGGAAAATGGACGCTAGGCCCATTTACTTTGGATTTTGGTGTTTGATGACCAATACAACCAAATTGGACTAATGAATTTGCAAGTGTTTGTTTTGTAGTCCAATAGGGTGCAAGACGTGACTTGGACGAAGGCGACATGATGATCCGATGATCAACACCATAAGTAAGACCTTAGAAGCACAAGAGAAGATCCAAGACATCAAGCAAAGTCCAAGCATGAAGATAGGAACCAAGCCGTACGCAAGATCGTGAAGAAACGAGTTCGCAGAGGCGACCGGACGCTGGACCGGATGCTGGCAGAAGCGACCGAACATTGGACCGGATGCGCCGGTGAAGCAGCTCGGTGAAATGGTGTCAGCAGCAGTGACCGGACGCTAGTGACGAAATCGACCAGACGCAGGGAAGCAGCGTCCGATCGAGTACAGAAAGGTTCCAGAGTGGCGAAACTATGACCAGACGTGTCCGGTGGTAGGTGACCGAACGCTGGCAGCGTCTGATCAGTGGTTCGCGGCTCAATGCTCGGGACGACCGAACGCGTCCGGTCAGGACGATTTCAGCGTCCGGTCAGTAGCAGAAAAGCAGGATTTTGCCCCCAACGGCTACTTTCTCTATGGGGCTTATAAATAGATCCCCCAACCAGCCATTTGACAAGTGTGGAGCTGAGAAAACATATCTAGGTTGTTGATACACCATTTTAGTGATCTCCACTTGCATAGTGCTTAGTGATTCATTAGGTGATTAGCGTAGGTGCTTTACAAAGTGCTTAGGTTGATTAGACCACCGCTTATGCGCTTGCTCTAGGTTTAGTCCTAGTGTTTAGTGAGGTTTGCATATCTCTTACCACTCGGTGCTTGTGAGCACCATTGTTGTACATCGGAGGGGCTTGTAGTCTTGCGAGATCACACCAACCTCATTTGTGGTGTGGCCGCCACTGTGTACCAGAGGGAACAAGGCCCGCGGCGTTTTGGCCGGAAGCTTGATAGTGAAGACGGCGGGGAGTATCCGGGAGAGGCTTGCCGGAAGGCATGTCGGAGACCCACTTACGCGTGGGGAAGGTCCGAGGCTATCCACGGAGTTACCCAACTAGGAGCTTGGCCCTTGCGAGGGATTCCTTGCGAGCGCTCCAACGAGGACTAGGGAGAAGCTTGCGCGCTTCTCGATACCTCGGTAAAAATACCAGAGTCATCGACGGGAGTTTGCATATCTGTACCTTGCTCTTTAGCTTCCGCATTTACATTGATTGAATTACTCCTTTTCCGGTAGAGACAACAACACACTAGCAAAACCGTAGTTGCACATTTAGATAGTTTATCTTTTGCATAGGTTTTGCTAAGGTTAGAAAAAGAGGCCATAGTTTAGAGTTAGATTTTTAAGTTGCCTAATTCACCCCCCTCTTAGGCGTCACGGTCCTTTCAGACACTTCTCCATTGAATACACCTAAATAAGGTGACATTAGTACATGAACACATATAGCTCAATATTTTAACACATATACTTTGCACTTACTTCATGCTTGTTTGGACACATAAACTCCAACGTATTCTCAGGGTTTATCATAGCTCGATCTCCGTAATTGCACAGAGGAAGTTCCTCGAATTGTCTAACTGCGGCTAAGTGCTTCTCCTTAGCCGTCATTGGAGGGGGGTTAGGGGGAGGTGAAACCCACCGCTTGAAGTGCTCTCATGGATGTCGCCCTCTCCACCAATCGTCGAAAAGGAGGTACCCGGGGTCAAACTTGTCTGCACCGTCAATCCACTGAAAGAAAAAGCACATCTCATATGCCTACACAACAAAATTTCAACAAAATATTAGTAACCTAGTAATACAAATGAAGAAAAAAACATACGAAAACATTTACTTACATTAAAACGACTGCATGTGTAGAAGCAACGAGCCGCTGTGTCCGGATGTCTCGATTGAAACACGTTGGCCGGACGACCACAGTCACAGTTAGGGATAGGGTGTTCAGAAGGGACGGGGGCATCTTTGCTAGACTCGTCGGCGTACAATTCTCTAGGACGACCCCGTTTTCACTACAACTGCTCCCGAAACATGTCTTCCATCTAATAAAACGGTTCAAATTAAACATCAATCGAAACAACGCAAATTATTATAAAATATAATCATTTGTATTGCAACTAAAATAATATAACCAACACTTATAGCAAAAAAATTATACATGGTAAACATACTTCTAACTAAATAATAACCTTAACATTGACAAAATTAAACTAATATCTTTCTCCAAACCGTAGCCCATAGTTCCCAAACATAATTTTCCTCATAACCTTAACTTCAATTCATAATATTCCTATCCACCATTCAAACGAAAAAAGTGTGTCATTACCTTGAACGAGGCCGAGGAGGGAGGAAGGCGGCCGGGGAATGGAAAGGAAGGGAGGGAGGGAGGTGGCCACGGGCAGGCGGGCTGGCGCTGGCACGGCGGGGGCGGGCGCGGGCAGGCGGCCTTGCTGCTCGGGCAGACGGGACTGGCTACGGGGCTTTTATTCGGCTCTGCCGCGCCACGGATCAGGGCGCGGCACTGCCGCGCCAAGATCGGTGGCGCGGCAGGCCCTACCACGTCAGCTGGTCAGCCTTTCCAGTCGTCGCCACATCAGCTACATACCGCGTCACCATGCATGGCACGGCACAGGCATTTCGCCGCGCCATGGCAATAGACGTGGCCAAAAGTGTTAGTTTGGAAAAAAACCCAACAATGTTAGATTTAAAATTAGTTTATAAAAAATGTTAAAATTAAAAAAAATTCCCCATACCCATCAGAATTTTTTTTACCCAATTTGTGCCCACACCGATGCTCATGCGGGCAGTAAATACCCATGGATGCCTGTACAAAGAAGAAATGTAACATATGGATTAAACTATGATAATATCCACGGGAGTCTGTACCTAAGAAGAAATATGCAATAAACTACGATTATATAAGCTCTGTTGCGGAGGCCTGTAACCAATTTGCTTTACCTCATGGAGAGCCGAAGACTACGACGGCAATATGCAGGGCCAGGTTTCGTCCTAACTTAGCATGAGCATTAAGCGAACTGATCATACATCAGTTGGTTGTGTTTTTCTTATGGTGGAATTTGCTCATCCAGATTCAAAGTCTTCGATTTGACATAGATGCTTGTATTTTTCTAGATTTTTTTTTAGGATTTAACGATCATATGCTTTTAATGGTAGGCAACGTTTCCATCGATAGACATCAAACATACAAATACTTTAGCTAGGCGCTTTTGAATGGTCATGCGTCACCGGAACATGATGCAGATTGCACGAAAAATTAAGGGGGAAAGTCCAATTTACCTCCCCCACCTATCGGGGTCATCCGATTTTCCACATCAGAGGGGTAAATCAGACTAAGTCAAAAGTTTAGGAAGGTAAATTGGACTATATTTTTTTAAAAGAAATATCCAAAACTTCATAAAAGTAAATTAAAAAAAAATTACCCAAACATTTTTACATGGAAAAAAATTAAATTAAAAATCATAAAATTTGGTTCAATCTTAAAAAATTCATAAAATTTGGTTTTAACTCAAAAAATGCAGGAACTAGTTTAAGATGTTTTATAAACATCATACAAAATCTGGTTTTTGATACAAAATTGGTAGAAAATTTGTTTTCTATCTTATGATGCCTAGATTAAATAGGATGGACGATGGTTTTTGAAAAAAGAATTCTAAAACTAGTTTCATAATTTTTTGAGGGAAAGCAAATTTTTTAGATTAAACTAAATTGTAGGATTTTTAATTACAATAGTTTCCCATGTAAAAATAATTGGTTAATTGTTTTAAAATTTTATTTTTAGGATAATATTTTGTGAATATTGTTTTTAAAAATCATTTCTAGTTTGGTTTACTCCGTGAACTTTCAACTTAGTCCGATTTACCCCTTGTGACGTGGAGCCACATCAACAAAACCACTACCAAAATTACCCAAGCTGCAAAAACAAATGGTTTTAAAAGATGAGTGAGGTCAAACAAACTGGTTTTGTCGTTTAGTAAGGAAAACCGGACAACCACGATAGATCAGGGAGATCAATTAGATTTTTTCCTAATCATTAAGGGGCTAGAGTAATATATTGCACCCTAAACTGGGTTTCGGCCTGTTGGGCTGGACAGGCGCGGTAGCAGCAGCCCGAAACGTGAGCTTGTAATAACAGTACGATACGCCAAGGCAAGTAACAGCCAGCGTGTGTGGGCTTGTCGTTGCTTTTGGCAACGGTGGGCCGTGGGCTTGATTTTCGTTACACCATTTGAGGACCTGGGATGGGATCATTTATAGTGTCAATATATAAATACAGTTAGTATTCATTATTTTACATTTCAAAATTATTGACATATCTATCACGTGCACAATGTACTACTACAAAAAAAAAAAAATCTTGGAGACAACACCTTTTATTTTTCCACTTTGGAAGTGCTTCAACGATTCATGGACACGGGCAAAACCACATCTGTAAATTAGTTTATAGAGGAGAGCATCCTAACATGATTGGCGCTTCTGTAAATGGATTGATGTACAAAGGTGGGTCTTCGGTCCCATTAAAAGGCCTACCTCTGTAGAAGCCTGGGGGTGCACCTTTGGCGCGCCACCCTGTCGTGACATTCGGCTTGGGCTAGAACCTCAACGTCTTTCGGCCCCACATCGTCTCCAAGTGTAGATGTGTCTGACAGGGCCTGCCTCACCGGCGCCGCCGGTGAGGGTAACTTTGACTCTCTATCCTTACAGGACCAGGCCTCACTAGCTGAAGGAGACCGATGTGACGCCAGCTTCGCTGCCGTTTGGAGGGAGATGGAGAACCGCGGCCCCAAGAGCTTCGGATGGCATCAAAAGGAGTAGTTGGGATGGAAGCATCAAATGTCTGTAATGCCCCTGTACCCCTATAGAATGCTTATCAGCCAGTTGAGGACGAGTTGTAATTTCATCGTGCCCCCGCGTATGCCCTATAAACACCAGTGGGTACAACAACAATGGATGATGAATTAATGGCCATTTACTCCTATATTTATTACCACTCCATTTAGACCTGCATTGTCTAACCTTAGCGCTTCATCTCCTATGGGGCACCCTCGGCCTCCTCAACGCTATTCTCTAGCGAGGGTAGGTAGCCAAGCGAAGCCCCCACAGTTGGCGTCGTCCATGGGGACCCCATTGCACCACATATTTTTTTTTAAAAAAACTCACCATGCCGCCCTGGAAGGGCCAGAAAGAACCCTTGCTAGCCGCCTACGGAACCATTGCCGGGATCTCCACCACCGGAGCCTGGGGTGATCAAACCACACAACCAATTTACCACCACTAGGAGCTACGTTGTCTCTAGGCGTGACGATTCCAGCAGGCGCCCTTGTTGTGATGGAACTGCCGCCATCATGGAACACTCCAAGGGTCCAGTCGACAAGAAACAGGGGACGACGATGGGGTTGAAGAACGGCCCCCCGTTGCCTTGAATCAGATGCATGAGGAGCTGCAGCAGAAAAAACGTTGTATCGAGGCCTTAGAGAGGTAGGCCCGCATTCAACCGCTCGGGCCGAAAATGGCTAAGGCCCGTGATCAACTCATTCAAATTTTCTACCATAAGAAGTTGTTTTGCCAAATATTTTACTAAAAATAGCTTTAAAGCTGAAGCAAAAAAACTAGTCCACTAGTGAAGCAGAGCTGTGACAACCGACAACGAGGCATGGGATTTAGGAGCATTTGATGTGGCTCATTGGGGTGGTTCAATTTGTAAGCAACTGTTTCATGAGTATTTTCTCTATCCATGACTTTGAAAACAAATTGGAGAAAATAAAAAATGCAGTAGATACAATGCCAGAGATTATCTGTATGGATCCACAGTGCGCAGTCTAAACTGACCAAGCTAGCTAATTACGTATTAACAACGCTCAAACTAATGCCACACAACTCCATGGGACACAGAATATGTACTTAGAGAAGTTGATGCCTATATTTCAAGTACAAGCGTTGCCATGATGCCCTCAACGAACACTATGGCCGCGCAACCATGTTAAAACGACAAGGCAACAGCTGCTTCGATTTTTTAGTCTTTACTGATGTAATCAGAATGCCATTTAGATCCTCTGCTCAGAAAGTATGTTTTTTTTAAGTTTCAAAGCATTTGAAACAACGTGTGATAATGTCAGCATTTTCATCCACTTGCTTTCTTTTTGCTTCCCATGAAAACAACAGGGCTCACGCACTGAGTCCACTTGCTTTTTCTTTACTGTCCGAGCTGGCGAATTACATAGAAAAGCTGATACCTTAAGTACAGAAAATAAGTTTTCACGATGCCCTCAACAGATTCTTAGAATGAGCAATCTTGCAAACCGTTAGGTCAACTGATCCTGTTTTGACCGGTTTACATATATAGAGACCAGGTCTACAAAATTTATATATCCTAGAGAAGCTGATACACCTTAGGTAGAGAAAGTAAGTTGTCGCGATGCCCTCAACAGATTCTTGGCGCGCGCAATCTCGCAAACCATCAGGCCAACTGATCCTTTTTTGACCGGTTTACATATATAGAGACCAGCTCTACAAAATCTGTACTATATCCTAGAGAATTTGATACCTTATGTACATAAAATAAGTCGTCGCAGTGCCCTCAACAGATACTTGGCGTGCACAATCTCGCAAACCATCAGGCCTAATGATCCTATTTTGACCGGTTTACAAATAGAGAGACCAGCTCTACAAAATCTATATGTCCTAGATCGAGCTGACCTGGATTATGTATATAGAAGACTTACAAGGAGGTACTAACTGTCAATTTGCCTGTAGCTATTGTGTAGGCTAGATCTGGGCACAACCAATGTAATATCCTTTCGACAAGTACATCGCTAATGTCAACAGTTTTATATATACTCTCATACAGAAATAAGTAGGTTTTTTTGACGATGTGAATGATAGGGAGGGAGGGGAGAGAAATAGGTCTTGGATATCACTGATGTCAATGTCATCAATGCCTTCACCCATGGCACCACTTGCGAGTCCCTTGTTCACAATCTTGGGTGCTCAAACCCATGCACCATATGGGAGGTCCTCAGCATTGCTCCTACACATGCCAGGGGTGAAGAGTAAGGATGGCAACGGGGACCCGATACCCGATACCCGATAGGTATTTGATCTATTAGGGGACGGGGATAGGATCATATCTTTACCCGCGGGCATCTAAATGGGCAAGAATCCATACCCGACGGGTATAGCGGGTATGAGAACGTTCCCTGTTTACCCGTCCCCGTTACCCGTTGGGGAACCCGACTATTTGAGCTGTCATGCGAGTATTAGGCCCAAAGAAGCTCAACATAGATATTTTGGTCCAAATCTGAACAGTCATATATATAATTTGTGTATTCTAGGAACCCTCGTTCAATTTTTCCTCACCATCTCCGCCAGCAGCACAAGCATGCCTGTCTCACGAGCGCTCGTGCCCCTTGCTTCCTCAGTTCGGTCTCTCTGCCACCTTTGCTCGTCCTCCTCGCAACCTCGTTCCTTCTCCTCGGCATCTCCGAGACTCCGACACTTATACCCGGGTGAAGAAGAAACGCCTCCGATTGCAAAGCTGCGACCCCAAGTGTCCTTGTTTATCGGGTATGCAGTACCCGTCGAGTATCTGTTACCCGACCGATACCCGACGGGTACGGGGATGGGCAAGAATCTATACCCGAGACAGTTAATGGGGATGGGGACGGGATGAATTCTCCGTAGCGGGGAAGAGAACGTTCCGGCGATACCCGATGGGTATATACCCGTTGCCATCCTTAGTGAAGAGGCTATCCTCACCAACTTCGATAAGGGCAATTGCATGGCCAAGCATGCGGAGGAATAGGGGATTATGGAGATTGTCGTCCTGTCGAGAAAAGAGGAGGAAGAAAGGCAAGAATTACCACAGCAGTGAGTTCACTGGGGCAGCCGACCGCACTAGCAAATAGAGTGGCAAACCCACATCTGTCCACTTCGAGAAGGTAGTGGAGAGGTCATACCTGAACCACGCGTGCCATGTCAAGCATGCCTACACGGATTGTGATCTCTTCAAGTGTTTCATTCGCGGTGACCTCAATCCTCTCATAGGCAAGAAGAAGCATGATCCCCAGGCTAGCGATGAATGCAGAGTTTAAATTTGTACCAAAATAAAAGATATTATGGGTCCTCAACCTCCTATCTTCTCTGTATTTTTTGGCATAGAACATTGAGATTCCTTTTCAACTTGGCATAGCCCAAAACAACCAGCATGTACGGAAAATCTGAGTGCCTCATCATCTTTGGGAGCCTGCTGCATCTGAGTTGAAGCTGATGATAGATGCTCACCATGCGAAAGGTCAATGTGGTCTAGTCAGTGCCCACGACATTCCAATGGTTATCTTACTCGGACATCACATTTTGACAGTTCGGACCACCCCAACCATGTCCCCAACGAGGAAGGTTTCCTCTCGTGTTCGACCCCAACATCGGAGACAAGCACCCACATAAGGTGCTCATGGATGACGACAAATAGTTCAACATACTCTACAACAAGACCCTGGATGCCATGAATATCCCTCATTCGTGCATCCGTCCGATCGAAGCAACCATCCATGGCGTCATGCACAGTAAGCAAGTGACGACACTTGGAAAAATTGACCTTTGACGACCGCACCAACTTTTGCACGGAGACCCTCACCTTTGAGGTGGTGGACTTCCTAGACACCTGCCTCGTCATTCTAGGACAACCATACTATGCAAAGTTCATGGCCATGCCCAACTACACTTATCTTATGTTAAAGATGTCGGCCCGCAACGACATTTTATCACCATCAGGACCAATTTCTAGCATGCATATCTATGTGAGCAGGAGTGCTGCCTGGTGGCCTCCATGATCATAGCCACTTTCATGTGCTCCCCTAACTCGAACAAGGCTTTAGCCTCTACCTCTTCCAAGCCTGTTGAGGACACCAAGGCGGTCGGGATTGACCTTGGCGACTCAGCTAATGTGCAAGTCAGAACAACACTGTTCATTAATTAGGAAGACATGCTCATGGACTTTCTCCACGTCAACTGGGATGTCTTTGTTTGGAAGACCTCCGATATGCCAGGGTCTCATGGAAAGTCATCAAGAACTCTCTCAATATAGTTCCCGGTGCGAAGCCAGTGAAGCAATGGCTTTATCGATTCGATGAAGAGATATGTAGGGCCATTGGGAAGGAACTGTCCACGTTCTTGATAGCTAGTTTTTTCATGGAGGTATATACCATCCGGACTGGCTTGCCAATCCTGTTTTATCCATTCTACCACCAGATGGCCATGAACAAGTCTGATCAGATCACAACCTCGCCTTCATCAAACCCTTCTGTTCTTTCTGTTCCGTCTTGATCCCATTTGACCTAAAGAATGAGATGAAAAGACCATCATAGATACTTGCTCTCATAGTGACGGCTCAAAAATAGGCAGAAAGGAAGGGTTAGGACTGTAGTTTTTCGATTTCACTGTTTTTAATTTGTCTACTCAGGTCTACTTTTTCTCATATAAATTAGCAACTTGGGTGCCTATATAAACTAATTTGCCGTGAACCATTGGGTTTGTTTTAAGTTGTAAGCCATCGTTTGCTGAAGTATTCACGATACATGTCTTTTTCAATAAGAAAATGCGAGAAACGCTAAAAATAAGGAACCAGCAATTCCAGAGATTAGCAATAACGATCCATGGTCTAATAAAGTGTAAACTCTAAACTGTCCAACCTGCATAAAAAATACATGCTATTCCCTCAGTCCCAAATTGTAAGTCATTCCAAGAATCTTGGAGAGTCAAAGTTTTTCAAGTTTAACCAACTTTATATAATAAGATAATGACATTTATGATACCAACTAAGTATCATTAGATTCTTCGTTAGTTATATTTTCATAGCATACCTATTTGATGTCATAAATCTTTATGTTTCTCTCTTTAATTTGGTCAAACTTGAGATGATTTGACTCTTCAAATAAATGCACGTCTCATTTCTCAAGAGTCAAACTTTTTAATTTTGACTAGATATATAGAAAATAGTACAACATTTATATCTTTAAATAGATTTATTATGAAAGTAGACCCAGGATCAATCTGATTATATTTATTACACATCATCAGTAATAATACTTTTTTATATATTTAGTTAAACTAAAAAAGTTTGACCTGTCCAAAAGCAAGATTTGTATTTATTTTGGATTGGAGGGAGTACAACTTGCGAACAAATGCGTGCATGCCTCACATGAAAACTGAACCTGGACTTCTGACCAATATGAATGAACAGTTTGCTTGCAGACCCGCTCCCCAAAATCTATCGTAGATCGAGCTGACATCTACAGACCCGCTACTCTGTTTTTTTATTTGACACAATAGCTGACATCTACAGGAGACTTAACAAGCCTTAGTGTTGAGAAGTTAATAGTATAACAAGTTTGGTCAGATGTCCATGAATAATCAGGTGTGGTTGGTACTTGATGCCTTGTTAAGGCCTTAAGGGAGAGAAGCCCAAGACGAAGGATGTTTTATGAGGTTTTGTTAGTGATTACTTATGTTGTGAGTGCAATTGTTTCAGTTTGCAGGGAGTATTGAAATTTGGTCTACTTTGACGGGACTATGGCTGGATATAGTGATTTAGTATTTGGATATTATTGGGTACTTTGCATGAAAACCAGTAATTTGAATAGCTTCAAGCAATTTTGCTTTCAAGAATTTCAATTATGTGGACACCCATATATGTTGTCATATACGAGTCAGGAGCAGTACGCATTGTCCAAAGTATATTCTTGTATTGTACCTTTTACTAAGAGTATGTCACACCCAATTTTAAGGATAAAATTGAATGCATAAAACTCATGTGTGCCCAGTGATCAGTCACACACATAAGTTGACAAATTACAAAAAGTATCATCACGGTGTATTTTACATCACGATTAATACCATCACATAGTCTTACACAACACAGCGGAAAATAAAAAGGTAGCTCTCTCGTGGTAGCTCCAACACAGGGATGGTCAACTGGTTGACCACAAGCCTAAAAATCCTCTGGAAACTCCTTATACCTGTTGACATCTATTACCCATCTGGGATTTTTATCCAATATTGAAAGTAAACAAGCGTAAGTACTTCCCGTACTTAACAAGATAACATGGAGTTATGAAAGCACAAAAATGGTGACTCTGGTTTACTGCGGTTAACACTTTTAGTAAGTCAAGATTTTATCATCAACTATTATCAAGTTATGCTTAAGCTCCAATTAAACCCACATGATCAGATATCCGAAACAATTGAATCATATTATCTCCGTAGAACATCATAAATGAACAACAATAAGTAACCATTTATTCTGTGAGTTTTCCGGGCCGCTTGTGACCGTGAGCACGGCTGTTATAACAGTTTGTAACACTTTGCAAAGGTTGTGCACTTTCATCGTGAGTCGTGATTCCCATATGCCCGGGTTAATTACTCCCATAACACTGCCAAGGCGAGTGGGCGGGGTACACTATAAAGCCATTTCATAGGTTTCTCTAACAAGTTAGGGCCGCTAGGTTTTCTCGACAGGCAGATGTAGGGACCCCCTTTCCTATGGCACGTCTCCATCGCGGCTATACACATAGGAACAGAGGCAGCCCTATACCCAACGTGGCAAGCCCCTTTTGCGCTATAAAGGTGACCTCTAACAAGCTAGAAAAGGTACTATTACTGAACTAAAGTTAGAGCCATGTGACCCTCACGGTTGCACTGTCAGTCCCAGCTTTTACCGACAGATAAGTCCTTATGGAGGGCCAAGAGCATCATGATCAAAATTCATTTGCTCCTTCGCCCTATAATTCAGTTGTTTAAAAGCAAATTTTACCTTTTCGTTCTATAGAACCACTAGTCATTATGTTGATCATGTACAGTTACATTGAGCGCTAGCAAACTACCCATATGCATATAATCCGTAGGAGACAAGGAAACATGATACTCAATCACTAGGATGTCCTTACGGGTATCAAAATTAGACACATGCAAATGAGAAATTAATAAATGGTGAATGGGACATCAAGGTAGATCCCATGCTATACTTGCCTTGCTCAACGAACTCGGGCTGCTCCTGCTGGTCGTCAAAGAACTCTTGGTCTCCAACGTTCTCCTCACCATCTGAACTCGACCAACAAAGCAACATACAAGCATTCCAAAGGCATTCATGCAAAGCAAATAATTATGGGATTAGAATAGTACACCAGGGCATAAAAACAAGATAAAAAGGTTCTTAAAAAGAATCTACGTCTCTCTACGATCACATAGACGCGAAGTTCATGAAAAACGAAGCTAAAACACGAAAGTTATGAATTAAACGGGGTTTCCTATAGCAATTTATTTAATTAAATCTAACCTCAAAATTTAAATGTTGCAAACATGTTTGATAGTGGTATTAACATGTAGAGAACTTAATTACGAACCTAACGAAATTTGAATGGGTCGATTCGGAGCTAAAACGACTATTTTATAAGCAAAACAATGAAGTGGCATTTCTGTAAATAGAATGAACTATTTTTGAATTTAAATAAATCAGAAAAATCAGGATTTTCATCTGGCCGGGGACTGCGGGTGTAAAAAGAATAAAGCCGAGGGGCTCTTAAGCAATTCTACCATGCGAAGGGGTATTGGCCATCCTGGGCCATTGGATCAAGGATGGACGGCTCAGATTAGGAGAAATGGGGAGAGGGGAAAACCGGCGGTCGGAACAGTGCTCCGGCAGGGCGGGGCACCATGTCCTGCGGCGAGGAGGTCGTCGGCGAGCGGGAAACAAGGCCTTCGGGCCACGGTTCGACGAACCGAGGGCGCCGGGGGGGAGAGAGAGAGAGAGAGAGAGAGAGGAGGTGAAGGCGATCTCGCCTAGGCCGAGAACGCGGCCGGAGGACACAGCCGACGCGGTGGTGGCCATGGCCAGCGGCGAGAGCTCGCCGGCGCACTAAAAAATGGCCATACTAGCCACCATTTGCCATGGGAAAAAGGTCAGGGAGAGAGAGGAGAGCACGGCGAAACTCACCACGGTGAAAATCGGAGGCAGAGACGAAGGGAGGACGGCGGACCACGGAGCTGCGGTTGCGACTTCCGCGTGCTCGGGCGAATGCGAGAGTGGAGCAGGGGAGGCAGCAGGGAGAGCGGTGACGGCTCAGCTTCTTTTATAGAGGCTGGGGCGCGGGGAGGGCGCTCCCATGACGCGACGTGGGTGCGGCGTCGGCGGTTGCGTCCGCGTGCGAAGTGGGAACGGAGGGAGAGGACGGCGCCGACATGCGGGCCCAGGGCGTCAGTGGGGAGAGAAGGAGGGGAGGGCGCGACGGCGGCGGTTGTATTGTACCTTGTACTAAGAGTAGCTGCACCGAATCTTTCCCTTCCATTTTTTTACTTATGCAAATAGCCCAGAACACACTGAACTAATTATAGCCACGAAACGGCAGTGATAGTTCATGTATCACTGCGGGTTCATGACTTAAACCACTAAGATAGGTTGTTTTTCACAAAAAAACAATCATAACTTTTCATATGAGGTTGGATCAAGACAAACTTTATGTCAAAACTGTAGAGTTCATACAATGTAAAAAACTTGTATTTGACAACTTTTTATTTGAGATGATTTACACGTCGAAATGTTCAATATAAGTTCTTGGATCCGATTTGAGATGGTTAACAGTGTCAAACGGAGACAAAGTCAACATTAAAATTGTATTGCTCGATGGGATCTACAACTTTACAGTAACAACTTTTTTTATTTGAGATCATTTGTGGAGTGTCAAATATATAATATAAGATTCGGAATTGTGTAGTTGAAAAAATAGCATAAGCCATATAATCACATGTGTTGTGTAACTTAGTTGGTAGGGATGCTCTAGAAAAGGTACATATTGAGGTCTCGAGTTTAAATCTTGAAAACACATATTGTCTGATCACTGCCAGGTCTAATAATGAAGGAAATATATATATATTTTTTTTGTCACCGACACACACTTTCTCGGTTTGCCCATCTAGATGTGGTCATCTCCCGTTATTTGGTGATCAGGTACACAAACGTGAAATCGATGCTACATTATAGGAGAATCACGTGAAATTAAGCTAGTATACTATTTCATAGTTGTTGAGAGGCGCATCCATCGAATATTTTGCTGCACTGTAGCTTCTGGACCGCCTGTCCCTAGAAATCACATTTTAAGTAACACGGCGACCCACATGTCCAGCTGCCCTGCAATCGGTAGTCGACAGCGTAACAAGCGTTGCATGTGCATGCATCTGGGCATCTGTCCCAAATGAACTGCCCAGACAGCCTTCTCCGACCGCAAGGATTTGCAGTACTTTGTAGGCCACGGCAACTGGCCCAGCAACTCGCGACACAGTTCGGCAACAACCCCATGCATGCAGTACAAAGCCGCATTAGCACTGTTTCGACGCCCTGGGACCTCAAATGGTTGTGTAACCCAGTATTTGAGGTCCGTTTGAGGTCCATTTGAGGTCCGCTGACAAATCCCCTGTTGGTTGTCACTAATGTAAAAAACATATATATGACCACCTATATTTCTTTGTATGAGAAGTAAAACTATCATATATACTCCCTCTGTCCTGTAATATAGTGCATTATAGGAATTTTAAGATAAATTAAGAGAGAACATAAAAGACACATGCACCCTCATTTTATTTTTTAATCAGACGCTATCATCAACATGATTAATGGTGATTGGTTGATAAATGGAAAGTATTTAATGCAAAATTAGTTTTTGTTCTCTAGAATGTATTGTATTTGAGGACAAATTTTGAATGCTACACTGAACTATATTACAAGATGGAGGCAGTTGTGTTATTTTTATCTTAACTACGCGAGTTCTATCGCTGAAGATGACATAAATTATGAAGTTATAACTCTAAAAAAGCATATGAGGGGCATAAACTTACCTTTTGGATCCAACTCCTCCTAGGATTTGAAAAAAAGTCTCTCCCCTCTAAAGATCAAATTTTTCGGCCTCCTCCTAGAGCTAGCAAGTTGGTTTAATTATGTATTTTTGTGCATATTTAAACCTAGGGAAAATAATATTTTTATTGAAATTAAAATTCATCATAGGGTTAGTAACATGTTTTTGAATTCCTAAAAATTTGCTTTCCCTCAAATATAATTAAGTTGGTTTAATTATGTATTTTTGTGCATATTTAAACCTAGGGAAAATAAATTTTTTATTGAAATTAAAATTCAACATAGGGTTAGTAACATGTTTTTGAATTCATGCTGGTGCATTGAGTTTATTGTGATGAGTGGTTTTGATCCCAAACTAAAAATGATTCAAGTGCTTTTGAAAGGTTTTGAAATGGCTTGAAATAAAGGAAAAAGGAAAACAAAAAGGAAAAACACTCCCTCTCCTTCTCAGGCCGGCAGCCAGCTAGGCCCATTTCCTCTCTCTCTCTCGTCTCTGGCCCGTAGCCCAACGCGCAGGCCGCTTCCTTCCGCTCTCCCTGTAGGCCGTTTCCTCGGCCCAGTTCAGGGGTAGCCCGTTCTGTCGCCAACGTGACCTGCGCCCTCTCTCACTGCCACTTCGGCCCTACCTGTCAGCCGGAGTCGCCTCCTACCTCGCGTCGTTCCTGAACTGGTCTCTCTCCACCGATGGAAATCCATCGTCTCGACGCCGATTTCTTCAGGATTCAGTCGAATCCGCGTGCCTAGTGCCCCTATAAGAAGTCTAGAGCCCTTGCCGCCCTCGTTTTTCCCATCTATGAGCCGCCATCGCCTCGCCCTGAGCCACAACGCCATCGCGGAACCCTAGCTGCCGTAGCCGAGCGATGGTCCACCACTCCTTAACTTCTATGTCGATCCGAGCTAGTGGCCGAGCGTCTATACGTGGTAGTGAAGCTTCCGATGCCTTTTTCTCTCTTTTTCCCTCCCTCTGTTGCTCACTTTTTGTCGCTGAACTTCGCGAACACCGACGTCCGCCCGTCAAGCTGTACGTTGTTGCCGTTCGTCCCCTGTCATCGATAATCATCTGGGTGAGCTTGCCATCTTCTGCTCTACCTCCCTATGCCCTTACCGAACCAAACTGAGCTCGAAAACACGATTCCGGTGAAGTTTCGGTGAAAACCTCGCTGCCGTCCATGGAGTTTCTCGTCGTCGTCACTGTTTCGGCTAGCAACCCAAGCTCCGCCTCCCTCAATCGTCTGATCCAAGATCAACAGTCTAGATTAGAACATACCCCTTCGCATCTTTAATCGGTTCACAGCACAGTGTGGACTAGGTCCACCGCACGGGTCTACGGCCGGTGCACCGCTCCGGCCAATCCCGGTTCATCACGCAGCTAGTGACCAGGTCAACCGCCGGCTGCCGCTGCACTTTTGCGCTTAGCCCCCTATAGATCCACGTAATAGAACCCACAGTCCTTCCAAGTTCAAAAATAATTCAAACTAAGTCCTTTTTCTTCTAGAAAACCCCCTAAACTTCTAAGTATCAGAACCCGTTGTCCAACAGAGGCAGTTTATAGGTTAGATCTCATGTTTATAATCAAAATTATGTATAGGTCCGTCTTGCAAACTACAAAACTGCCACCGAACCTTGAAATTAGCGTAGAATCTCCGTTTTAACTCCGGTTTGAGTGATTCTCGTGCCTGTGTGCTCGTAGCATCGCGTAGAACAGTTTTAAAACCTTTTTAACTTCTATTTCTACTGTTTGGTGTATTGTTCTAATTAGCTTATATTTGTTTGCTATGCATGTATGTATGGATGCCTGTGTGGTGCTGTTTGATCTCGAGTAGACAGTAAGTTTTGTGTTGGTGATCTGTTGCAACTCTTTGAGTATCAAGACCAACAACGATACTTTGAATTAAGGCAAGTATAATATGAGGCTCCTTGTTACCTATTCACTTTAATGCAATCTCAATTCATATGCATATGTTAATGAACCACTTGGAGTCTATTTACCTTGATATTGATTATCCTGTCCTTGATTTACCTATGGGTTTTGTATGTGGGTAGTATGCTCAGTTTGCTCCAACTAATATTGATTAAAGAATACAATTAAAGTATATGCAACATAGTATTAAAAGATGTTTTTAGCAACATGGAACCAAGGGGGCTAGAGCATTGGGCATTTTCTTATGGTGCTCTAGTTTCTCTCCATAAGGACTCATCTTTAAGTGGCAACTCAGGACTTACAGTACAACCATGAGGACCACATAGCTCTGGTCTTAGTCCAGTACCTTGCTCTTTCTAGTTTGTAGCAGTTTACCAAAAGGGCAAGAGGGTCATACCAGGCTGGGTATGGACCTCATCCCCAGGGTGTGTACTATGCTGCGAGTATTAGTGCCATTATTGGAGATGACTCCATAATACTTGGGAGATGGAACCCTTAGCGGCTGCTCCTTATTAGAACGATTAGAGAAAAGCTTCGTAGTGTACCCTACCTGCTCACACTGAAAGTGTTTTGGGAGTAATTAACCCGGGCATATGGGCAACACGACTCATGGTGAAAGTGTATAACCTCTGTGGAGTGTAAAATTGGTATATCAGTCATGCTTATGGACACGAGCAGCCTGGATCCTTACTGAATAGTTGGTTGCTTGGATTGTTTGGGTTATGATTAAAATTGCTGATATCTCTAACTTTTCATGAGGTTGGATCAAGACAGACTTTATGTCAAAACTGTAGAGTTCATACAGATGTAAAAAACTTGTATCTGACAACTTTTTATTTGAGATGATTTACACGTCGAAATGTTCAATATAAGTTCTTGGATCCGATTTGAGATGGTTAACAGTGTCAAACGGAGACAAAGTCAACATTAAAATTGTATTGCTCGATGGGATCTACAACTTTACAGTAACAACTTTTTTTTTATTTGAGATCATTTGTGGAGTGTCAAATATATAATATAAGATTCAGAATTGTGTAGTTGAAAAAATAGCATAAGCCATATAATCACATGTGTTGTGTAACTTAGTTGGTAGGGATGCTCTAGAAAAGGTAAATATTGAGGTGTCGAGTTTAAATCTTGAAAACACATATTGTCTGATCACTGCCAGGTCTAATAATGAAGGAAATATTTTTTTTTTTTTTTTTTGTCACCGACACACACTTTCTCGGTTTGTCCATCTAGATGTGGTCATCTCCCGTTATTTGGTGATCAGGTACACAAACGTGAAATCGATGCTACATTATAGGAGAATCACGTGAAAGCTAGTATACTATTACATAGTTGTTGAGAGGCGCACCCATCGAATATTTTGCTGCACTGTAGCTTCTGGACCGCCTGTCCCTAGAAATCATATTTTAAGTAAGGAAAAAGTCTACTTAACCCCCCACCTATCAACCATGGTCTACTTCACCCCCAAACTATAAAACCGTCTATTTTACCCCATGAACTTTTCTAAACCGTCTATTTTACCCCCCGGGCGGTTTTCGACGGTGGTTTTGCTACAGTAACGGTGGTTTTGCTATAGTGATGGTGGTTTTATCTTTTTCTTTTTTATTTATTTCTGGTGAATCTTTAAAAAATCATAGTAAATCACAGAAAAATTATAAAATAGAAAATCTAATTTTGTTGGACTCCACATGAGTAGATCTACACAATGAATATATAATATGATATGCTTTAGTACAAAATTTTTGCTGTAGTTTTAGATTAATTAGAAAATCCAATTTTGTCTGTAATTAATTGGAACAATTCATAGCTGCAGCTTCTGTGGTCCAATTATGGTGAAATTTTTATGGTAGGCTAATTATTGTATGCTTGAACTATAGTAAAAATTTCGTACTAATTGGACCATGTATAACTTAGTTATAGATAAATTCCAATTAATTACAGATAAAATTAGATTTTCCAATTAATCTAAAGGTACAGCAAAACCTTTGTACTGAAGCATACCACATTATATGTTAACTATGTAGATCTACTCATGTGGAGTCCAACAAAATTAGATTTTCTATTTTATGATTTTTCTATGATTTACTATGATTTTTTTAAAGATTCAGCAAAAATAAATAAAAAAAGAAAAAGGTGAAACCACATGTAGCGTAGCAAACCACAGTTACTGTAGCAAAACCACCGTCGAAAACCGCCCGGGGGGGTTAAAATAGACGGTTTTGAAAAGTTTAGGGGGTAAAATAGACGGTTTTATAGTTTTGGGGTGAAGTAGACCATGCTTAATAGGTGGGGGGTTAAGTAGATTTTTTTCTTTTAAGTAACAGGGTGACCCACATGTCCAGCTGCCCTGCAATCGGTAGTCGACAGCGTATCAAGCGTTGCATGTGCATGCATCTGGGCATCTGTCCCAAATGAACTGCCCGGACAGCCTTCTCCGACCGCATGGATTTGCAGTACTTTGTAGGCCACGGCAACTGGCCCAGCAACTCGCGACACAGTTGGGCAACAACCCCATGCATGCAGTACAAAGCCACATTAGCACTGTTTCGACGCCCTGGGACCTCAAATGGCTGTGTAACCCAGTATTTGAGGTCCGTTTGAGGTCCATTTGAGGTCCGCTGACAAGTCCCCTGTTGGTTGTCACTAATGTAAAAAACATATATATGACCACCTATATTTCTTTGAATGAGAAGTAAAACTATCATATATACTCCTTCTGTCCTGTAATATAGTGCATTATAGGAATTTTAAGACAAATTAAGAGAGAACATAAAAGACACATGTACCCTCATTTTATTTTCTAATCAGACGCTATCATCAACATGATTAATGGTGACTGGTTGATAAATGAAAAGTATTTAATGCAAAATTAGTTTTTGTTCTCTAGAATGTATTGTATTTGAGGACAAATTTTGAATGCTACAATGAACTATATTACAAGATGGAGGCAGTTGTGTTATTTTTATCTTAACTACACGAGTTCTATCGCAGAAGATGAGATAAATTATGAAGATATAACTCTAAAAAAGCATATGAGGGGCATAAACTTACCTTTTGGATCCAACTCCTCCTAGGATTTGAAAAAAAGTCTCTCCCCTCTAAAGATCAAAATTTTCGGCCTCCTCCTAGAGCCAGCATCTCCTCTCAGAGACTGTAACACCCTAAAAATTTGCTTTCCTTCAAATATAATTAAGTTGGTTTAATTATGTATTTTTGTGCATATTTAAACCTAGGGAAAATAATTTTTTTATTGAAATTAAAATTCATCATAGGGTTAGCAATATGTTTTTGAATTCATGCTAGTGCATTGAGTTTATTGTGACGAGTGGTTTTGATCCAAAACTCAAAATGATTCAAGTGCTTTTGAAAGGTTTTGAAATGGCTTGAAATAAAGGAAAAAGGAAAACAAAAAGGAAAAACACCCCCTCTCCTTCTCAGGCCGGCAGCCAGCTAGGCCCATTTCCTCTCTCTCTCTCGTCTCTGGCCCATAGCACAACGCACAAGCCGCTTCCTTCCGCTCTCCTTGCATGCCGTTTCCTCGGCCCAGTTCAGGGGTAGCCCGTTCTGTCGCCAATGTGACCTGCGCCCTCTCTCACTGCCACTTCGGCCCTTCCTGTCAGCCAGAGTCGCCTCCTACCTCGCGTCGTTCCCAAACCGGTCTCTCTCCACCGATGGAAATCCATCGTCTCGACCTTGATTTCTTCGGGATTCGGTCGAATCCGCGTGCCTAGTGCCCCAATAAGAAGTCTGGAGCCTTTGCCGCCCTCGTTTTTCCCATCTATGAGCCGCCATCGCCTCGCCCTGAGCCACAACGCCATCGCGGAACCCTAGCTTCCGTAGCCGAGCAATGGTCCACCACTCCTTCGCTTCTATGTCGATCCGAGCTAGCGGCCGAGCGTCTATACATGGTAGTGAAGCTTCCGGTGCCTTTTTCTCTATTTTCCCTCCCTCTGTTGCTCACTTTTTGTTGCCGAACTTCGTGAACACCGACGTCTGCCCCGTCAAGCCGTACGTTGTTGCCTTTCATCCCCCGTCATCGATAATCATCTGGGTGAGCTTGCCATCTTCTGCTCTACCTCCCTGTGCCCTTACCAAACCAAACTGAGCTCGAAAACATGATTCCGGTGAAGTTTCGGTGAAAACCTCGCTGCCGTCCATGGAGTTTCTCGTTGTCGTCACTGTTTCGGCTGGGAAGCCCCGCTCCGCCTCCCTCAGTTTTCTGATCCAAGATCAACAGTCTAGATTAGAACATACCCCTTCGCATCTTTAATCGGTTCACAGCACAGTGTGGACTAGGTCCGCCGTATGGGTCTACGGCCGGTGCACCACTCCGGCCAATCCCAGTTCACCACGCAGCTTGTGACCAGGTCAACCACCGGCTGCCGCTACACTTTTGCGCTTAGCCCCCTGCAGATCCACGTTATAGAACCCATAGTCCTTCCAAGTTAAAAAATAATTCAAACTAAGTCATTTTTCTTCTAGAAACCCCCTAAACTTCTAAGTATTAGAACCTGTCGTCCAACAGAGGCAGTTTTATAGGTTAGATCTCGTGTTTATAATCAAAATTATGTATAGGATTGTCTTGCAAACTACAAAACTGCCACCGAACTTTGAAATTAGCGTAGAATCTCCGTTTTAACTCCGGTTTGAGTGATTCTCGTGCCTGTGTGCTCGTAGCATCGCATAGAACAGTTTTAAAACCTTTTAACTTCTATTTCTACTATTTGGTGTATTGTTCTAATTAGCTTATATTTGTTTGCTATGCATGTATGTATGGATGCCTATGTGGTGCTGTTTGATCTCGAGTAGACAGTAAGTTTTGTGTTGGTGATCTAGAGCAACTCTTTGAGTATCAAGACCAACAGCAATACTTTGAATTAAGGCAAGTATAATATGAGGCTCCTTGTTACCTATTCACATTAATGCAATCTCAATTCATATGCATATGTTAATGAACCCCTTGGAGTCTATTTACCTTGATATTGATTATCCTGTCCTTGATTTACCTATGGGTTTTGTATGTGGGTAGTATGCTCAGTTTGCTCCAACTAATATTGATTAAAGAATACAATTAAAGATATATGCAACATGGTATTAAAAGATGTTTTTAGCAACATGGAACAAAGGGGGCTAGAGCATTGGGCATTTTCTTATGGTGCTCTAGTTTCTCTCCATAAGGACTCATCTTTAAGTGGCAACTCAGGACTTACAGTACAACCATGTGGGCCACATAGCTCTGGTCTTAGTCCAGTACCTTGCTCTTTCTAGTTTGTAGCAGTTTACCGAAAGGACAAGAGGGTCATACCAGGCTAGGTATGGGCCTCATCCCCAGGGTGTGTACTATGCTGCGAGTATTAGTACCATTATTGGAGATGACTCCATAACACTTGGGAGATGGAACCCTTAGCATCTGCTTCTTATTAGAACGACTAGGGAAAAGCTTCATAGTGTACCCTACCTGCTCACATTGAAAGTGTTTTGGGAGTAATTAACCCGGACATATGGGCAACATGACTTATGGTGAAAGTGTACAACCTTTGTGGATTGTAAAATTGGTATATCAGCCGTGCTCATGGATACGAGCAACCTGAATCCTTACTGAATAGTTGGTTACTTGGATGGTTTGGGTTATGATTAATATTGCTGATATCTCTAATTATTCATATTCGGGAGCGTAAGCATAACTTAGCAACTTATGATTAATAATAAAATATGACCAACTAAAAGTGCTTACCGCAGTTCAGCCGTGTCAAGCCTTTTGAGCCTGTATCCCCTCATGTTATGCTTGCTAAGCGGTAGTAGCTTACGCTTGTTTTATTTCAATACTTTGGCAAAATCCCGGATGGGTACCAGATGGAGGTTCTTTAGTGAAGTTTTCTAAGAGTTGTTAGGCTTGTGATCAACCTGTTGATGATTCTTGTGGTTTTGGAGGCTTCGCTAGAAGAATAGAGTTATAGTATATACTGTAAAGTAAGACTATGCCTTGTGTAACAAATATTTATGCGCTATGTAATAAAGGCATTGTCTTTGATATTACCCCTTTATTTATAACTATATGTGCGAATTGAATTCCTGGGCACACATATGTGATGTACCTAGTTTTGTTCTTAAAACTAGGTGCGACAAAGTGGTATCAGAGCTATATTGACTGTAGGATGTAAGCCTAGTTAGAAAATGATCATTTTAAGGTTTAGAATTTGCCATAAAATCCTGATCTATAAACCTTGCTATTTTCTTCTATATGCTATGTTCTTGTCTTTGCTGTTCATCTTCTCCTTGTTGCTATAAATTCTTGTCCCTATCTCCATCAATGCTTTGAGTTGCTTTTAGAGCTATCACTTACTACAATCTTGCTCAACATCAAGATGGAGCCTTAGAGTTTGAACCCTTGATATAACAAGATCGCTAGTAATGTGAGTGGAGTCATCGAGTCCTAATGCTTGAATTGTGAACCTTTAATGTTGAATGGTTGTCTTAATGTTCTGACTTGATTTGGATCTTTGTAATGATTGCAATGATTTTGTGGGTATGCTCACAATTTCATTTAGTTTACATGATAAGGCATAAGGACCAATGATTAGAAAGTTGGGTTGATTTTTCTCGTCTCTATGCATGCTGTTTTCTGAGCAGTCAATGTTCATTGGGTTATATCTTCAAAGGTAGATGCCCAAAAGTCATGAAAATTTTATGGATGAAAAAAAGACTTATCTATCTTTCATATGCCACTAGAATCACCTTCATATCTATTATGGTTCGGGAGTTATGACCTCTACAAGTTGAAGTTTCTATACTGTTGGGGAGTCTGAACAGTTTCGGGTGTGTTCTATTTTTGACTAACTTAACCTCCGAATCTAGCAAGGTGGTTTATACAAAAGTTGTAGAGAATTTCATAAGCTTTCTAGCCAAATAAGGAATGCCTTCATATGATTTCTGGAACTTGAGATATGGTAGTTCTTGTCCAGAAAATTTTAGATTGATTGTTTTATGATGTGAACTACTTTTGGATCTTGGATTACAACCAATAATTGTGCTAAATGTTGCAAACAGATGGTTTCTACCAGGAGAAGTGCTTCACGTGATGCCAAAAAGAATGCCCCCAATGCTAATCCACCACCACCAAATCCTCCAACTATAGAGCAATCTATGATGATACAGACTCAATTGTTACAGACCTTTGTTCAGAATGTATTCATCAACCCACATCAAGCACCACCAAGGGACAAGTGTGGTGAATTTATGAAGGGACATCCGCCGACATTCTCTCATGCAAGCGACCCACTTGAAGCTGATGACTAGCTTAGAGCTGTGGAGCGACAACTTAACATAGCTCTGTGTAATGACCATCAGAAAGTGTTTTATGCTTTCGGTCAACTTCAAGGAGCAGCTTCAGACTGGTGGGAATCATTTCAGATTGAGAAAGATGTAAATTATATTTGTTAGGAAGATTTCAAGATTGCTTTTAGATCTTATCATGTTCTAGAAGGTTTGGTGGAGATCAAGGAGGAGGAGTTCCTCAATTTGAAGCAAGGCTCCATGACAGTGTGTGAGTATCGTAACAAATTCACTCAGCTGTCACGTTATGCTATAGGAGAGGTGGTTAATGATGCCAAGAAACAAAAACACTTCTTGAAAGGATTGAATGATGGACTTCAACTATAATTGATGACTATTGTGTATCTTGACTTCCAAACTTTGGTGAATAGGGCCATTTTGATTGAGAACAAGCATCGAGAAATGGAAGAGAGGAAAAGAAGAATTCAAAGCCGATCCATAGGTAGCAACACACACCCCTTCTACACTCCCCGGCAAGAATTTCGGTAGAGGTACCAGGAACCAACTAGTCAGTGGGATTTCAATCCGCGTCTGCAAATCCCTCAATACCAGCAAGAGTAGCAGTATGTGACATAGAGTCCACCCCAAGAACCTGTCACACCCCAAAATTTCCGATTTTGGGTTGTGCATAGAAAACACTAAATAAAATACATTATTTTAATATTTGGATAAAATTTATCAAGTTTAGTTTGAGCTAGCGCAAATTTAGTTATAGGAAAAATATGAATTTTTAAAGTTTTCTAATTTTGACGGGCGTTTGGATGATGTGATGTTTGCTTGTTTCTTCTTTGTGTGTCGTGAGTGAGTAAAGTTTTCAAAACGCGCTTAGTAAGCCATTTATCTGTCCTTGACTCATCTCTATCTTCTCCTATAATCAAATTCTTGCTTTCTCGATCCAAATAATTTTATTAGGAGTTTCTCAAGATCCTCTTCTTCTGCTCCAAATCATTCCTTTGAGTTCATCATCCATCTACATATCTCTAAAAATTTTCCAAAATTTATTTTAGCTTTTTCTTAAACTTTTTCTCCCTTTTCTGTGACCATAATTTAATTTTTAGATGTTCCAAAATTATCCTATCATGAGCTCCAAATATTTTATTTGAGTTCTTCATCCTTCAATCTATCTTCAGGATTTTTCCAGGGATTTTTCTAAGCTTCAGCGCATTTTTCGTGATATAAATAGTAATTCTAGACTTTCTAGAATTATTTTTATTTCATGATATTGATTAATTTCGAAATTTGGAAGATGCATGCCGAATTTTTCAAAGTCCCTCGAAGTCCATGTGCAATAATCCTAATAAATCCTAAAGGCACATGTCTTTATTTACTAATGGGCTTTAATGTTTATTTAGGCCCATTAGTGCAGGTGGATGGTGCAACGTCAATTAGTACCGTATCGCTAGTTGACGTGGAGGTAGGGAGTTTTTCTCCCTATATATTTGTACCAACCCCTTGGACAAAGCACACCAAAACTACCATAACGGGAGCCTCTAGTTTGGAAAATTCCTCGTGTAGTAAATTATATTTTTCTCCTCCTTCTCTCGCCGTCGCGCTGCCCAGCCCGATCATCCTCGCTGCTTCTCGGCCATCGGTAAGTGCCCCACGCAACACTCTTGTTCCATCTATCTTCTACGTTTCTCCGGCAAGCCTCCCTGGTCGCCGCTTCTTTCTATCCAACTGCCAAAGTTATGCTACATATTCGCATGCCCCTGTACATCAGTACATGCCAACCATGTTCTATACCGCATACACAAACAAGCTCACCACCATCTTACCTGTTGCAAGTTACGTGTCGTTCCCCATGTAAGCATGTATATCCTTTATATTTTGGTTAAGCTCTTGATGTCGTGCACTGTGCGTGCTTCGTGCCATGCTCCAGTTAGCTGTTCCGATTAGCTTGATGACATCACATGACATCACATATATGTTTTGTGGCCGTTTTTCTTTAAAAAATAAACCAAAAATGCAATGGAAATACACATATACATCCAATCATCCTGAGCCTCCCGTTTTTAGATCGATGCTTCAAATTAGAAGATACCCTTCGCTGGTATTTTTGCTAAAGAGACCCTCAGCTTCCTGCATATTCCACCCGCCATCCAAGATTAAAATCAGATTTTGATTTATTCCAAAAATAAAATTCTAGGTATTTACAAAACTGCCACTATCTTGTTTAGACCATATCTTCTATGTTTTAGCTCCGTTTTGACCCGTTCAAGTTGCGTTAGATTCATTACGACATAATCTACGCGTTAGTAACAATGTTTACCATGTCTCTAGGTCTGGAATTTTTATGGTTTAAATTCTAACTTAAACTATGATTATGCATCTGGTTTATAAATAAAATATGATTAATTTTACTTTAGTTTTCTAATTCAAATATAAATTTGACAAAATTCGATTTAGATGTTTCTTTGAAATGTCTTATACATATTTTATATAATTATTAAAACAAATGAAGCCTATAGTTTTCTTTTTAAAGTAAATCTTTCACTAGCCGTTTCTTTTCAACCGTAGCTCCGATTAGAGTGCTTCTCGTGACTGTGTGTTCGTAGCGATGCGTAGAATCTTGTTTCAAACTCTTTTACTTATTTTTCTATGATTGATGTATTGTTCTAATTTAGATCTATTGTTTTCCTCATGTATGATTGCATGGATGCTTGTGTGGTGCTTTATTACCTTGTCCAGTCGGTGAGATATCGTGGTGATCAAGAAGAAGAAGAAGAAGAAGAAGAAGAAGAAGAAGAAGAAGAACATTGAAGATTAAAGCTTACCGAAGGATCGGTGTTTTAAGGCAAGTATAGCATGGGACCATCTTGGTTACCTATTCACCTGTAATCATTTAATTCATATTGCATGTGTCTACCTTGTTGCCAATAAGGATATTCTAGATATTTGATATCTTGTACCTTGATACCTATGGGGTATTGCATTGGGTAGTATGATGCTAGTGATCAATCAAAGACCATGATCTTGTAACTTGACTAATGGATTATGCAATAAACACTAAAAGATGCTTTTTAGCAACATAGAACCTGGGGGCTAGAGCATTGGGTTGTTTTTATAGTACTCTAGATTTCTCTCTCTAAGGACTTATCTGTAAGTGATTATTCGGGACTTACAATACAACTATGAGGGCTATATGGCTCTAGCTTTAGCTCAGTATGAGGACCTTTTCTAGCTTATTAGTGGTTACCTTTATTGGCATAAGAATGGCTTACCGAATTGGGTATAGAACAACCTCTACTCTTATGTGTATAGCCATGATGGGATTGTGCCATCGGGAAGGGGGGCTCTATATCTGTTTATCGAGTGAATCTAAGAGCCCTAACTTGTTAGACGAACCTTTGAAAGGCTTCATAGTGAACCCTGCTGACCTTCCTTGGTAGTGGGTCAAGAGGTTGGCCGCCTCGGGCGAAAGGGTAAATCACGGCTCACAGTGAAAGTGTACAACCTATGTAGAGTGTAAAACTGGTATATTAGCCGTGCTCATGGTCACGAGTGGCCTTGGAACCCTTATAGAATAGATGATCACTAATGTTTAATGATGATGAACACAAATGATACTGATGATGAAGATGCTTATTAATGATTACTGTTTTTGCTATTCATTATTCATGTTTACCTGATCATGTGTTTATATGGGCTTATGAGAAATTTGTTGCTACTCAATTGCTAAAAGGTGGCTCATTAAAAGCTAAACACAGTTAAACCAGTGTCAGCCTTTTGAGCCTCATGAACCCCATGTAATATTTGTTGAGTATGACATGTACTTATGCTTGCTTTATTTTTCAATTATTTGGATAAAAATCCCGGATGGGTACCAGATTGCTAGTGTTTGGAGGAATTAGGCTTATGATCAACCAGTTAGTTGTCCCTGTGGATTGTAGTCTTCGTCTGAAGATCGGAGTTGTCTTTCCGCTATTTGCTATCTAAGGTTATATTCTCTATACTAAGTACATTATATATTGAGCATTGTCTATTGATATTACCCTTATTTATAGCTATATGTGAGATTTGACTTTCTAGGCTCATATATGGTGTGTATCTAGTTTTGTTCTTAAAACTAGGTGCTACAGAACCACTCATCAACTCCCTAATGAAGGATAGTGTGCCCAACACTCTCTTCAAGCAAGAAATGCTACCGCTGTGGTGAACCCGGTCACTATGAAAGTTAGTGCCCGAAGAAGCTAAACAAGCAACAACCCTAGAATGTAAACCAAAAATAGCGGAACCATGTGCATGGCAGAGTCAATTATGTGATAATAGAATATGCACAAGAAGCCCGAGATGTTGTGTTTGGCATGTGTCTAATCAACTCTAGTCCTGCATCAGTTTTGTTTGATTCTAGAACTTCACATTCTTTCATTGCACATCGATTCATTAAGGAGCATAATATACCAAAGTGTCCTATGAAGAAACATATGGTAGTTGACTCACCTTGTGGGGATATGGAAGCTACTCTGATGTGTCCTTGTGTAAGAGTTGAAATAAGGGGGTAGAGTTTTTGGCAAATTCAATTGTGCTGAAGTCTTCAAGCATAGATGTAATTCTTGGAATGGATTGGCTAAATCCACAAAATGCTATTATCTAATGTGAGAATGGTACAATACACTTGACATCCAAGTCAGGAGAAGAAGTTATATGCAAGGCAACTACAATGACAAGAGAGGTGTGCAATGTTAATCAGATGAATGGTGCAACCATGGATAAGACCAAGGTTGTTAATTAGTTTTTGGATGTTTTTCTTGATGATTTGTTGGGTATGCCACCAGAACGAGACATTGAGTTTATTATTGAGCTTTTGCCTAGAACTGCACCTATAGCCAAGAGACCATATCAGATGGGAGTCAATGAACTAGAAGAACTTAAGAAATAGTTAAACGAGCTATAGGAGAAAGGTTTCATACGTCCTAGTTCTTCACCATGGGGATCCCTAGTTATATTTGTTGATGAGAAAGATGGTACATAGAGGATATGTGTGGATTATCGCTCTCTCAATGAGGTAACCATCAAGAACAAGTATCCTTTGCCTAGAATTGATGATTTGTTTGATCAATTATGAGGAGCTTGTGTGTTCTCTAAGATTGATCTTCGCTCTGGTTATCATTAGTTGAGGATTCATTCATCGGACATTCCCAAGACCACTTTTACTACTTGGTATTGATTATATGAGTACACGGTTATGTCTTTTGGATTAACTAATGCCCCTGCATACTTCATGTATATGATGAATAAGGTCTTTATGGAGTATCTCAATAGGTTTGTTGTGGTCTTCATTGATGATATTCTGGTCTTCTCCAAAACAGAGGCAGAACATGAAAAGCATTTGAGATTAGTTCTACAGAAACTTAGAGAACATCAACAGTATGCTAAACTAAGCAAGTGCGAGTTTTGGCTAAAGGAAGTCTCTTTTCTTGGGCATGTTATCTCTAATGGTGGAGTAGCTGTGGATCCCAAGAAGGTTAGTGATGTGTTGAGTTGGAATCCGCCTCAGGATGTAAGTGAAATCTAGAGTTTCTTAGGAATGGCCGGATATTATCGGAGGTTCATTAAAGGTTTTTCTAAGATTGCCAAGCCTATGACATCGCTACTTGAGAAGAATGTTAAGTTTGTATGGACTGAGCAATGCCAAGCTAGTTTTGAAGAGTTGAAGAAAAGGTTGACTACAGCTCTAGTGCTGGTACTACCAGATCTAAACAAGACTTTCTCCATCTACTGTGATGCATCTCGACTTGGTTTGGGTTGTGTTCTTATGCAAGAAGGATGAGTAGTGTCTTATGCATCTAGGCAACTAAGGAAGCATGAACTAAATTGTCCAACTCATGATTTGGAGTTAACAACTGTTATTCATGCATTGAAGATTTCGAGACATTATCTTGTTGGGCATAAGTGTGACATTTATATAGACCACAAGAGTTTGAAGTACATTTTCACTCAGTCAGATTTGAACTTGAGGCAATGTTGTTGGTTAGAGCTAATCAAGGACTATGATTTGAAGGTACACTATCACCCTGGCAAGCAAATGTTGTAGCCAATGCTTTGAGTCGAAGGAGCTTTGTCAATGAAGCTCTAGTGACACAGTTACCTAAGGAGTTATGTGCAGAATTTGAGCATCTTAATTTGGGAATAGTCATTAATGCTATCGAGTTGGAAGTAGAACCTACAGTTGAATAAGAGATCCACAAGGGTCAGTTGGAAGATGGGAAAATCAAGGAGGTAGCAGAACTTATCATGATTGGTAAAGCATCAGGTTTTCAATTGGATGATCAGGGAACAGTGTGGTTCAGAAAGAGAATCTGTGTGCTAGAGATAAAGTCCATTCGAGAGATGATTCTAATAGAAGCTCATGACTCAGCATACTCTATCCATCCAGGCAATACTAAGATGCATCTTGATCTTAAGGAGAAGTACTAGTGGTATGGTTTGAAAAGAGATGTGGCAGAATATGTAGCAATATATGACATGTCAATGAGTCAAGGAAAAACATCAAAAGCCAGCAGGTTTACTCCAACCTATGAAGATACCTGAGTGGAAGTGTGAAGAAGTTGGTATAGATTTCGTTGTTGGATTACCACGCACTCAAAGTGGTTATGACTCAATTTGGGTAATAGTAGATCGGTTGACTAATGTTGCCCATTTCATACCGGTCAACACTACTTATATAGGTACAAAGTTGGCAGAACTATACATACAATGGATAGTATGTTTGCATCGAGTTCCTAAGAAGATTGTGTTAGATAGAGGTACTCAATTTACATCACACTTTTGGAAGAAATTGCATGAGTCTATGGACACCAAGTTGAACTTCAGCTTGGCTTATCATCCACAAACTGATGGACAAACAGAGAGAACCAATCAGATCTTAGAGGATAGGTCGAGAGCTTGTGCTTTGTAGTATGGCATGAGTTGGGATAAGAGTTTGTGTTACGTTGAGTTCTCCTACAACAATAGTTACCAGAAGAGTCTCAAGATGGCACCATTCAAGGCACTATATGGTAGAAAGTGTAGAACTCTATTGTTCTCGAATCAGACAGGAGAAAGTCAAGTGTTTGGACCTAAAATCCTCAAGGATGCCGAAAGGCAAGTGCAAACTATCAGGAAAAACTTAAGAGTGACACAGTCAAAGCAAAAGAGCTATGCTGACACCCGAAGGAGAGAGTTGGTATTTGTACCTAGAGATTATCTCTATCTCAAAGTGTGACCCATGAAAGGTATAAAGCGGTTTAATGTGAAGGGCAAGTTAGCGCCTAGCTATATTAGTCCATATAAAGTTCTAGAAAGAAAAGGAGAAGTGTCTTATCAGTTAGAATTGCCAAAGAGCTTGTCTAGGGTACATGATGTACTCCATGTGTCTCAACTAAAGAAGTGTTTGCGTGTGTCGAAGGAACAAATAACTTTGGAGGAGCTCAATGTGAAAGAGGATCTTACCTCACTGCCATCCATGGAGTTTCTCGTCGCTGTCACTGTTTTGGCTGGCAAGCCTCGCTCCGCCTCCCTCAGTCGTCTGATCCAAGATCAACAGTCTAGATTAGAACATACCCCTTCTCATCTTTAATCGGTTCACAACACAGTGTGGACTAGGTTTGCCAATCCTAGTTCGCCATGCAGCTAGTGACTAGGTCAACCGCCAGCTGCCACTGCACTTTTGCGCTTAGCCCCCTACAGATCCATGTTATAGAACCCCCAGTCCTTCCAAGTTCAAAAATAATTCAAACTTAGTCCTTTTTCTTCTAGAAACCCCCTAAACTTCTAAGTATTACAACCTGTCGTCCAACAGAGGTAGTTTTATAGGTTAGATCTCGCATTTATAATTAAAATTATGTATAGGTCTATCTTGCAAACTACAAAACTACCACCGAACCTTGAAATTTGCGTAGAATCTCTGTTTTAACTCTGGTTTGAGTGATTCTCATGCCTATGTGCTCGTATTATCGCGTAGAACAGTTTTAAAACCTTTTTAACTTCCATTTCTACTATTTGGTGTATTGTTCTAATTAGCTTATATTTGTTTGCTATGCATGTATGTATGGATGCCTGTGTGGTGCTGTTTAATCTCGAGTAGATAGTAAGTTTTGTGTTGGTGATCTGGAGCAACTCTTTGAGGATCAAGACCAGCAGCGATACTTTGAATTAAGGCAAGTATAATATGAGGCTCCTTGTTACCTATTCACTTTAATACAATCTCAATTCATATGCATATGCTAATGAACCCCTTGGAGTCTATTTACCTTGATATTGATTATCCTATCCTTGATTTACCTATGGGTTTGGCATGTGGGTAGTATGCTCAGTTTGCTCCCACTAATATTGATTAAAGAATGCAATTAAAGATATATGCAACATGGTATTAAAAGATATTTTTAGCAACATGGAACCAAGGGGGCTAGAGCATTGGGTCTTTTCTTATGGTGCTCTAGTTTCTCTCCATAAAGACTCATCTTTAAGTGGCAACTCATGACTTACAGTACAACCATGAGGACCACATAGCTCTGGTCTTAGTCCAGTACCTTGCTCTTTCTAGTTTGTAGTAGTTTACCAAAAGGGCAAGAGGGGCATACCAGGGTGGGTATGGGCCTCATCCCCATGGTGTGTACTATGCTATGAGTATTAGTGCCATTGTTGGAGATGACTCCATAACACTTGGGAGATGGAATCCTTAGTGGCTGCTCCTTATTAGAATGACTAGGGAAAAGCTTCATAGTGTAACCTGCCTACTCACCTTGGAAGTGTTTTGGGAGTAATTAACCCGGGCATATGGGCAACATGACTATAGGGTCGAGATGGCAGACTAGAGGGGGTGAATAGTCCTTTCTAAATTTAATCACGCCGGCTAACCGAAACAAATGCAGAATTAAAACAATTGGTCCAGCCTAGACTACACCCCTCTTTCGAAGTTCACAAACACCTTATAAAGGTCCTAATTAAGCAATAAGGGTGTTGGGCTAGCTAGAGCTCACCTAACAAATTCTAGAAGAAATGTCACAGAAACCTATGCCACTAGTACTTTAAGCAACGAGGGAGCTCCTACATATGCTAGTAAGCAAAAGCACAAAGCTCCTAAGCTCACTAGCTATACTCAATAACAAGGCAACCAATGCCAAATTAGGGAGCACAAATACTTAGCTACACAAACTAAGCAATGTGAGTAACAAGGTTACACAAACCAAATTAGCCATGGAAGGGAGGTACTTCTATGCTACACAAGCAAGAAGGTAACTAGTGAGCTACACAAGCTAACTAATTACAAGAGCAACTACACAAGCACAATGTATATAAAAGTAATTACAAGCTTGTGTAAGGGGATTACAAACCAACATGAAGAACAATGCTGACATGGTGATTTTTCTGCTGAGGTTCACGTGCTTGCTAACACTCCACTTCCCCGTTGAGACAAGCTCTAAGGTTGCCGCCGGTCCTCTTGCTAGTGGTGACCCACAAGTCACACACTCCCACATGGAGTGCTTACCACAAGCTCTAGCACTTGACCCAGCCAGACCACTTGTCGACCTTCGCGTGTTGCTCTACTAGAGTTGCTCTTCGTGGCTCCCACGGGGCGAGCACAATGCCCCTCACAAAGCTCTTCTCTAGATCACCGCACAAGCTTCTTGCGGGCTTCGATGGAGACCACCACCAAGCCATCTAGGAGGTGGCAACCTCCAAGAGTAACAAGCACCACTGGCTTGCAAGACAGCCACCTAGTGCCACTCGATGCAACATCATGATGCAATCGCACTAGAATCTCTCACTCACTCGATTGAATGAACACTATCAAGCTCAAGTGAGTTAGAGGGCTCCCAAGCACTACCACATAAAGCCACCAATGCTCTAGTGTGCTCAGCTCTACCAAGCTCTTGGCCAAAGGCCGACCAACACTTCTATTTATAGCCCCACAAGCTAAAATAACTGTTACACCTTCACTAGCATTTTTCGGGATGACCGGACACACCGGTCGTATCGACCGGACGCACCCTGCCACCATCCAGTCAATGGATGGCTGCCACATCATCCCTGGCTTCAAATGCTAAGTGCCTGATCTCAATGGTTAAGTTGCGACTGAACACACTCCTCAAAGTGACTGGACACTCTACACTGGAGTTCGGTCGTTTCCAGTAAGCTACCAGAGCCGGTTTTTCTTAACTGGACATGTCCGGTCCACCATGACCGGACGCAGGAGGGGCATTGTCCGGTCGAGTCTAGAGAGCTCCCAGAGCCGCTCAATCATGACTGGCCATGTCTGCTCCTGTACGACCGGACGTAGACCAATGTCCGATCAGCTCTGCTCCCACGCGCCAACTCCAGCGCCGCCTATGTCACCATACATCACCTGTGACCGGACGCAGGCCCTGCACGTCCAGTCACTTTTACTGTGCAGCATCCGGTCAACTAACAAAGACTGTGCCCAACTGCTACCATTGATCGGACATGTTGGTCCTACTGAGGCTAGCGCCCAGTCACTTGACCGAGATCATGCCTTCTCACGAACACACGACCGGACTCGCTAGCCAGCATCTGGTCGCTGTGCTGCGCAGAGTCCGGTCACTTCCAGTGACCTGTTTTGCCTCCTTTTCTTCACCAAGTTGATCCACATCAACTCCAACTTCTTCTCCATTGTAAATGTGCCAACACCACCAAGTGTACACCACTATGTGTATGTGTGTTAGCTTTTCACAAACATTTTTCAAGGAGTTAACTACTCAACTTGCCACGCCACTCGATCCTAGCAACGATGCAAAATTAAATCACTTGAGTGGCACTAGATGACCGATATGCAAACAAGTTTGCCCTCTTGATAGTATGACCATCTATCCTAAACCTAGTCATCAACTTCTCCACACCTATGACCAGTGAAATGAAATGCCCTAGGTTATACCTTTGCCTTGCGCATTCCATTCCATCTCCTCCAATGTTGATGCAAGACATGCACCAACACGATCAACAATGATATGATCCACTTCATATCATCACATGATCATGTTAGTTCATCAATCTTGACTACACTTGCTCTTCACTGTTGCCTCCATCCATCGACGCTGAGTCTTGCTCAAGCTTCACCGCCAGGCGGTCCATCACTTCAAAGCCTCCAACCTACCCTTCACGCTTGCAACCAGTCCATCAAGCCAAGTCATGTCTTGATCTTCTCCACCTTGATCACATGACTCAATGTCATGTCTCATGTGCAATGAGCTCCTCCATCATCACATGTGTGAGCTTTTCAACATCTCCGAGCCATTTCCACCTTCATGGCATATGTTGCTCACACACATGTACCTATGGACTAATCACCTATGTATCTCACATAAACACAATTAGTCCACCTAGGTTGTCACTCAATTAACAAAACCATACAAGGACCTTTCAATCTTCCCCTTTTTGGTAATTGATGACAACTCTACAAAGATATGGAAATTAATCTCTTTTGGATTCATGTTGCTTGCCCAAGCAATTTTACCATGTGTAAATGATTTTGGCAAGTACCACAAACCCGAAATGGTAGTATTAGCTCCCCCTACATATGTGCTAGAGTATTTGGTTTGAAGCTCGCACATATGCATAGATTGGAATTGTGGGAGAGTAATTACTACCAAATGATGCTAAGGTGTATAGAGTAAACCTTTAAAGCGTTATACCAATCGGAGTTGCACTTTTTAACACCATCCTTAGCACCATGAGTAGCTAGATATTACTTGGAAATAAAATCACTAGATACCTCGTGAGATCAACATTAAAAGTAAGGTACTGGCATTACTTGAAAAGCATACCAAGTGTCTAGCTATCATCCTATGCATGCTAGTTATCAAATCATCATTCAAGTTCTACAACTAGCATACATCACACAAGCATGCATACCAAATTTAAGAGATTTATGCAATGCAAACAAGCACATGACTATGCACATATCAAATGCAACCAATCAAAGTTAATGAGCTTGCTCCCCCTACTTGTGTGCTTCTCTTGTCCAAGAATTATGATCCATCTCTTTTCTTCAATGTTGCTCCCTCTTTGTCCATGTCCATGTCAAACCTCTACTTCTTTGTCTCAATCTCTCTCAAAGCTTTCATATCTTTGTACAATCTCTCCTCCTTTGTCATCAATTTCCATAAAAGGTGTGCTTCTCATTGATGCAAAGGTTTGCATTTAGGGTAGATGGTTGAGGCTTGAATCTTGCATTTTTTATGGACATCACTTGATTGTTGGAATGACACCACTTGTAGCCCTTGAGATACCACACATAGGATCTTCGTCCTTGATACCAATTTGTGGGACACCTCCCCCTATGTCATATCATGGGTCATCTATTTGCTAAACTTGAACTCTTGGAAGTGAGGGATTCATTCTTCATTTTGATGATCACTTAAAGTTGAGGATAACTTGTGGAACCATCGTCTTGCATGATTGATACCACATGTAGATGTGATACTACTTGAAAGAATTTTCTAGTATGGAACCACTTGTTGGATTTATCAATAAAAATCATTTCTTGAACCTTGGATATCTTCATGAGTACCACTTATAGGATATCACTTGTGAATTGATCTAGACATCACTTATGAATTCTTGATGAAATACTTAAGTCTAGATACCTCTTGAAACAAACAAACTAGATATCTATTTGCATTGTTGTCTTGTGCTTGTACTCTTATCATTATCATGAGCTTGTATGGTTGACTTGAGCTAAATTGATTTGCCTAAGCTTCCAAGTCCGGTTTGAACCCTCTCTAAGGTTCTTCACACTCATTTGGAGGTTATCTTATCGAGGTTGTACTTGTCACTGGTTGGCAATCCTAATTAAATCAAGTATTTGGGTTTACTAGCTCATGAACAAATTCATATACCAAACACTAGATCAGCTTATCATTCAAGCAATAGTGGTAGGCTATGAATTTAAACATTTCATTTGTTATGCATGATCCTATGAAGCATGTACTATATGTACTAATCGCATACTAGTAAGGGATGAAATGATCATGCACATTACAATGATACCTTTGCTATGTTAGAGTAGAGGATAGTCACATAGATTCTAATTCATTAATCCAATAGCAACATGAAGTCCAATTATAAGCTTGGTGAAGATCAATCATGAATAATGAAATTCATACTTCAAACATATGATTTGAGAACCACTAATATGATCAAGTGCACTATCTTGTTGTGGTTAGCTTGCTTCATCTTTTGATTAATGCTTGCATGAGAGAACTATTTGGAATACCACTTTAATTGTCATGACTAGCTCTCTTTTATGTGTTGCTTGCTTTTCTTGATCAACCTTTTTTATTGCTTTAACTAAGCATCTCAAATGTTCATCAGATCACCACTTCTATTCTAGCCTTCTAAGCACCACACTTGGTTTACCTACACATAGGCGGTAAGCCCCTACACTAGGGAGAAGTGACCTCTCTCCAAGAACCATTCTTGACACTCACTTGAAATAAGTTGATTGATTGATCCAAGTGATGGACTTAACTTGATGAGTAACCTTGATTCCTTCTTTAAGTCTTTTTCTTTCTAATTGTTTAAGTCATTTTGTTTCTTCCCGATGATCTCCAAACATCACTTAGAGTTTAAACTTCATCTCCATCTTATGTTTGATCTTGATCTTCTAATTTGAGTACCAAGAGTGTGCCAAGTACACTTCCACAATCAAATGGCCTTGTACTCTTTGCTTGTCATGCTTCTAAATTATCTCAAAACCAAACTTAGGTGCCTCAATTACTTATAAACATGTTTCAACTTGAGGACCTTTCAATCAAAGTGACTCCAAATAAATCCAATAATTGTCACTTTTCTGGTAGATTCTGTACTCTTCAAAGAAAAATGTATATCTCCCAATGTATAGATCCAAATACCACGAAATTTGGTGGAGATGTACTTGACTAAGTTATCTAGCAACTAAAAAAATTTAATCTTCATTTGACTTCTAGATTGCTACCAGATTTCAATTCTTCCACCACTCCTATATGCTGAAAACTGCTGCACTATAGCTGACAAGATCCACTCCAAAACCGAAGCATCTCTTATACAATTCTCATGAAATTTGTACAACATCTTGTACCTTAAGTCTATAGCATGTACACCAATTGTTATTCCAATCCAAGAAGTTTTGATCACTCAAACATGGCTAAGATCACAACTCACTCAGATTTTTAATATAGGACAGATTTCAACTATTGAGCTATACTTCATCAAATGTGAATCAAACTTGAAACTAACTTGTTTGAATACTTCCACAAGACATATATCCATTCAATACACTTACTAAGTGTCATCTTATGAACTTATTCAACACAAATCAACCCAAACTTGATTACTAGGCTATTTATCCATTCAAATATCTTATAACAAGCAACATTGCATGTTTATCCTATTCAATCAACTCATATCTACCCAAATAAAATGACCAATAAGAGATATACCTTGGTTAGCCCATGATCATCCAACTAGCAATCTTCAACTCAAATATTTTTTCAAGCCATCAAATAATCCAATAAATCACCACAACTTGAATATGACACTTGTATGTTGATAGCACTTGGACTTCACATAATTTTCACTTGGCATTGAGTTTGGATGTGCACTAAGCTTTATACCTTGACTCAATATGTGATGAACAATGTGAGATCAATTGAATCAAGCCTCCTGTTGTAACACGGCCTCGGCAGGTGGCGAAGGCCTCCGACGGCGAGGTGTCACCAGGGCGTCTTCGACCGTCTTAGGGCGGAGATCTGGCGCTGACTAAAGGAACTTTCCAAGCTATGCTCGTAGGGCGCTACACGAGGCTCAGCGAGCTTGTCGCGGATTCTGTCCAGGCCAGGCACAGGCATCTCCGGCCGCTCAGGCAGACGCCGCCCCGCTTCGGTTGACGGGCGTCTCCAGCGCTAAAGGCGGAGGCCGCCCTACCCCCGAACTAATCAAACAAACAATCTTGCCTAAGTGTGTGCAGGTACCCAAGCGCAGGCGCCCGTGGTCCGCATGAGCGCGCCAGCATGGCCCCTGCGCGGCTGGGCGGAGACTTACGGATGAGGTCTCCGACCGGACCGGCGGAGACCTGCGTAGGAAGCGGCGCGCCACTGAAGACGGAGGCCAGCGTCGGGAACCCAGGCCTCTGGGCCGAAGACCGAGACACGGTGGGCCGGCCGCTTATGGAGGCCCATTACTTGAAGACGGTGTGGCAAGATTGCCCCGTAAACGAGAGACTAGTGGCAGAATATTCCAGGAATGTACTATAGCAGTTGAGGGGCATTGTAATAAATTCTGTCAAGAAGTAGTTGAGTCCTATAAATAGGGAACACTTGTAACAGTGCAAGAGGTTGGTGAATGTATTAATGAAACCACTGCATTGCATGTCACTCCCTTGCACGTCCACTCACCGAGCCAGCCCATCCAAAGCCTCCGCCCGATTACCGCACTCATCGGGCGAAGGCCCCTACTAATTTGCCACTGTCTAAGACCGCCAGTCTCAACATTGGCGCCCACCATGGTTCGGCCAAGGCAAACCAACGATGGCAGGGAAAAGAAAAAACACCACCAGAGCAGCAACGACCACGGGTCAGAGAGGAAGGCCTAGACGCACCACTCGTAGCACCTACGCAACCTCGCCAGTGGAGGATAACACCAGAGCAGATGCCTAGGGTCAACCACCGGAACTCCAAGATCTAGAAATTCAAGATCCGAAGGCCCAACCAAATTCAAGCACAACACTCGAGCAAGAACTGCAATAGCTGCAAGCATAGCTGCAAAGAGCGCAATAAGAGAGGGACAAAATGGCAGCATCATTCGTAGCTAATCAGCAAGCTACTCAAGCGTCAGCACAAGCAGCATAAATAAGGCAGCAATTGACAGTCCTACATGCTGAGATGCTAAGTATGCAGCATGCAGTACCAGCGTCAACCTCCACAATCCCAGCCTCTACAGCAACACCTCCACCAGTGATCAGCCCGACCATGATGCCATCTCAGGTGATTCGGAGGCCTATCGATCCCAAGTCCCCACTCTCTGAAGGCATACAACAGTCGCTATGGCCAACGGCGTACAAGCCAATCATACTACCAAAGTTCAACGACAAGACAGACCCCCATCAGTTTATCATGAGTTATGAGGTAGCAGTAGCCTCCGTCGGTGGAGACGACGCCGTCTTGGCAAAGTCATTTGTCATTGCAGCCGAAGGCGACGCGTTGGCTTGGTATTCTATGCTCAAACCAAGCACAGTCTATTCTTGGGAAAACCTCTGGGACAAGATATTGGCAAATTTCAAGGGGCTAACAGCTTAGTCGCTGACTTCCACAGATCTATTCTAGTGCAAGCAAATGCAGGGAGAGACACTACACGACTACTTCCAAAAATTTGTGCAATTAAAGGCGAAGGCACCAGACATCCCAGATGAGATCGCCATCGAAGCAGCGATCAAAGGCCTTCGAATCGGGCCATTTGCTGCACACCTAGCAAGAAAGAAAGCAACTTACTTGCAACAGTTGTATGATGAGTTTGAGAAATACTGCAGATTAGACAATGACCTCCGTAAAAGGCTGGAGGAGCAGGGACAAAATAGACAGCAAAACAGCAGCAAAAACTCCTAGAAAACCTATAATAACCAGAATGCATCAAATCAGAAACCAGGCTAGGGGCAAGTGCTCAGCATCGAGGGTCAACCTCACCCCGAGCAAGGGCAACTGGAAGCGCCAGCACAGCTAGAGACCCAGACCAGGAACCAAGGTCGGCAAGGTTACCAAGGCAAAAACTGGAACAAAAACCACAGCCAGAAACAACGCAGGCCATATTGCGTTTTTCACGGCGAAAACGCAGGGCACGGCACCAAAGATTGTTCGGAGACAAAAGAGACACAGGAAAGGATGAAGAACAAGCAGACTGCCCAACCTCCGACACAGCAGAGCACAAGAGAGGTCAACACCACCTACACAACTGGCCACCAGCAGTACTACCCAATGTACCCAGCGCTAAACGCAACCCAAATACATCCCTCCACACTGGCCTCTGCCTATTACCCAAACTTCCTACCAGCATGGCGGTCAGCGCCTTCGCAGCAGCCTCCAGTGGGTAACTACAGGCCGGAGGCAAGCCTGACCTACATAAACCCAAAATCTCCCCATATAACCTACCTCGAAACAAACCCACCGGCACAAAACCAAATCAGGTTTGAACCTCCACCGCAACAGCACCACATGCAACAACTGCCTCCACCGCAACCTCACAACCAACCACTAGCACCGAAAAATGAGCCAAACCCATAAAACCAAGTCAACCCCCATGGACCGCTACCAACAATAGGCATGATACTACCAATCACCGGAGGATCATCAATGGAGTTTCAAACAAAAAAACAGAAAAAGGATCACCTCCGCCTGGTAAACAATGTAGCAGTCCAAGGCCCAGCGAAATACACAGATTGGTCCAGAGTCCCAATCACCTTCACAGAAGAAGATCTCTAGCTAGAGAGCTACCCTCACGCAGATGCAATGGTGATCAAGACCAACATAGCAGCATGGGAGATAAGCAGAGTACTAATTGACACTGGCAGTTCAGCAGATATCATCTTCGCAAATACCTTCGACCAAATGAAGCTCAGCAGAAATCAACTACAGCCCTCCAAATCCCCTTTAATAGGATTCGGAGGCAAGCAGATACAAGCATTAGGAAAAATCTCACTCCCAGTGTCGTTTGGAACCCAAGCAAATGCTAGACCAAGTACATAACCTTCGACGTCGTCGATCTGTATTACTCATACAATGCCATCTTGGGTAGAGGATTCACAACCAAATTCAACGCAGTCCTACATATGGCCTACCTGTGCATGAAAATACCAGCACTCCATGGTATTATCACAGTCCGAGGCAGCCAGAAAGAAGCAAGAAACATAGAAAAAGCAATCTATAGAGCCCAAAGAAACATCAATGCAGTTGAGTCGGCAGACAAAGAACTAGAGCCTCCAGATATGCCCAGAGGAAAAACAGATATGGCAGGTCAAGAAGAGACAAAGCTGATCCCTCTAGAAAAGGAGCTACCAGACAGAAAAGTAACAATTAGCTCAGAATTGAGCAAGGCAGAGGAGGAAGAGCTCATGGAAACTCTAGTAAAAAACAAAGACATCTTCGCCTGGTCAGCCTCTGACCTCCAGGGAGTCAGCAGGGACATCATACAGCATGAACTGGATATCAATGAAAACATGAGACCAAGAAAGCAGAAATAGAGAAAAACGTCAAAGGACAGAATCCTAGCAGCAAAGGCGGAGGTGCAAAGATTGTTAGATGCAAAAGTCATCAGGGAAGTGAAGTATTCAGAATGGCTTGCAAACATAGTACTGGTACCAAAGAAGAATGGCAAAATGAGAATGTGCATAGATTTCACAGATCTGAATAAAGCTTGCAAAAAAGACCCTTTCCCATTGCCAAGAATAGATGCCTTCATCGACAAGGCAGCCAGATGCCAGAGGTTCTCTCTCCTCGACTATTTCTCTGGGTATCATCAAATCTGGATGAAAAGGGAAGACAAAGACAAGACAAGTTTCACCACTCCATTCGGGACATATTGCTACACTAGAATGCCGGAGGGCCTCAAAAATGTCGGAGCAACCTTTGCCAGAATGACAAAGAAAGTTTTGGGCTCACAACTAGATAGAAACATCATAGCCTACGTCGATGACATAGTGTTCATGAGCAAGAACAAGGATGATCATGTCTCTGACTTATAGGAGACCTTCGCCAACCTTAGGACAGCTGGCCTCCGCCTCAACCCAGAAAAATGTATATTTGGAGTCACAAAAGGGAAGATGCTCGGATATATCATAAGCAGTGAAGGCATCAAAGCGAACCCAGACAAAACCAGAGCAATAATGACAATGGCAGAGCCCAAAAACAAGAAAGAAGTGCAAATGCTGATGGGAAGAATAGCAGCGCTCAATAGATTCATCTCAAAATCAGCAGAACGCAGCCTACCCTTCTTCCAAGCCCTGAGGGGCGGAGGCAACTTTGAGTGCGGGTCCAAGCAGTCGGAGGCATTTCATAACTTGAAAGAGTATCTAGAAAACTCACTGGTGGTCTCCATCCCAGAATCAGACAGCCACCTATTGCTGTATGTGGCGGCCTCCGACCATGCAGTCAGCGCAGTCTTAGTTCATGAGCTAGAAAAAGAATCAGACAAAACTCAAAAGCCAGTTTATTTTATCTCAGAAGCACTGTCCGGAGCCAAGCTAAACTACACTGAGGTAGAAAAAGTTGCCTACGCAGTGCTGATGGTATCAAGAAAACTAAAGCATTATTTCCAAGCCCACGAAATCTCAGTTCCAACATTGCTGCCACTGCAAGACTTGCTCAGAAACAAAGAAGCCTTCAGCAAAATAGGCAAATGGGCTATAGAGCTATCACAGTTTGGTATCTTGTATGTCCCCAGAACAACAATCAAATCACAAGCACTAACTGATTTTGTAGCAGATTGGACACCTACGACAGAGCCCAAGGTACAACCAACCACTCAAGGCTAGATAGCATTCACGGATGGAGCCTAGGGCCAAGCCAGAGCAAGAGCCTCCGCCGTCCTAATGGCACCCTCTGGCGTCAAACTGAAATACGCAGCATGGCTAGAGTTCAAATCAACAAACAACATAGCAGAATATGAAGGCCTGATCTTAGCGCTGAGCAAAGCAAAGGCCCTAGGGGCAAAAACATTGACAGTCAAAACAGATTCTCAAGTGGTCATCGGCCAAGTAGAGAAAGAATACACAGCAAGAGAGCCAGAACTCATCAAATACCTATCCATTGTCAGAAATTTGGAGCAGAAATTCGACGGCTTCACCCTAAAGCACATCCCAAGATCAGAAAATGCAGAGGTAGATGAATTGGCAAAGGCTGCGGCAAACAACTTGCCACTGCCACCAAACACTTTTTACTTGACCTTGAAGTCTCCGGCAACTGTGGAGACATCTAAGGCCCCAAAGCCCATACTACACCTACAAAATGAAGATTGGAGAAAGGCGATAACAGAATTCCTATAAGGCAAAACCACCGAAGAAGATGAAGCAAAAGCAACAAGAATACAGGCCAGGGCAAGAAATTACACAATCATAGATGGTGTACTATACAAGAAAGGAGTAGTCCAGCCTCTCCTCAAATGCATATCGCAGAGTGAAGGCATAGAGTTGCTTTAAGAAATACACTCAGGAATTTGCGGGTCGCACATTGGCTCTAGAGCATTATCAGCAAAGGCAATAAGGCAAGGCTTTTATTGGCCAACACACATACAAGATGCAGAGCAGACAGTTAGAACATGCAAAGCATGCCAAACATTTTCTCTAGGGTAGTCAAAACCATCGTTGGAGACCCAGCTTATACCTCCGACATGGCTGCTACAAAGATGGGGTATGGACCTGGTTGGCCCATTACCACCATCCCAAGGAGGAAACAGATTCATAGTAGTGGCAGTAGAATATTTTACAATATGGATAGAAGCAAAGCCGCTGGTGAAGATAACCTCAGAAACTGTCAGAAAATTCTTCTGGCAAAACATCATTTGCAGATTCGGTGTACCGAGGATTTTGACAGTAGACAATGGAAAACAATTTGATTCAGAGAACTTCAAAGAATTCTACAAAAGCATTGGGACAAAACTAGCCTTCTCCTCAGTATACCACCCAGAGTCCAATGGTGCTATGGAAAGAGCAAACAGAATAGTGTTTTCAACAATATCAAAAACATTGCTGGGCCTACACAAAGGAAAATGGGTAGATGAATTACCCAGAGTGATTTGGTCACACAATACATCTATCTCAAGAAGAACAGGATTCACACCATTCAAACTGCTTTATGGAGAAGAGGTCATGATGCCAGAAGAAATCAAGCACGAAAGCCTTCACACAACGAGACAACTAATGTTGCAAGATGAAGAATATGCAAAAGAAACAATAGAAGCCATAAGACTGGAAGCAGTCAAAAACATTGCAAAATATCAGTCCCAAACCAAGAAGTGGAGAGACTCTCAGGTGGTAAGGAAAGACATAAAACACGAGGACCTCGTACTCAGAAGAAAACCCAACGCACAACTTATTGGCAAACTGCAACCGAAATTGGAAGGCTCATACACAGCAACGACAATAGGCCGCCCTAGCTCTTTCCACTAGACTGACAGCGAAGGTGTCACGACAACCCACACCTGGAATATTGACAGCCTCCGCAGATACTACATCTAGGCAATGTACCAAAGGGCAACCTCCGCAAATAATAAGCGGAGGCCCCTCTGTTCATTTACCTTTTAGTTTTTTTTCTTCAACCCAAAAAATGTAATAGAGCCTGTACTCTTTTCCTCACAGGGGAACTCCAAGCGGAGGTGAGGTTTTTAATGAGGCAGGCTCAATGTAAAAATCCTCTACAAGTATAAAGAGGTAATCCCCCAAAAGAACGCTTGAAAAGTCCAAAACCGAAAGCGGCCAGCTCTGGCGCCGCAATATTAGGTGAACAAAAATAAGCAAAGGTCCTTTCAAAGCGCCGGCCACAGGCATTGGCAATTTGAAATGACCTCTATGGCCAAATAGGCCTTTGACCTTGACAAAGACCTGTCCAGATTTAGGCATCAAGGCAAAAACAACCTTGGCCAAATAGGCCTTCGACCTTGACAAAGACCTGTCCAGATTCAGGCATCAAGGCAGAAATCAACTTGGCCAAATAGGCCTCCGACCCTTGACAAAGACCTATCGAAATTTAGGCATCAAGGCAGAAATCAACTTGGCCAAATAGGCCTTCGACCTTGACAAAGACCTGTCCAGATTCAGGCATCAAGGCAGAAATCAACTTGGCCAAACAGGCCTCCGACCCTTGACAAAGACCTGTCCAAATTCAGGCATCAAGGCAAAAATCAACTTGACCAAACAGGCCTCCGACCTTGACGAAGACCTGAACAAATTCAGGCAGCAAGGCAAAAACAACCTCGGCCAAAACAGGCCTCCGAAATTAACAAAAAACCAACCCAAGCATCAGGGGCAACACCATTATGGCGCTAGAACCAGGAAGAAGGTCTCCGCCATCGAAAACAGCAAAACGAGGACAAGGTCTGACAAAACCCTGTCACTTAGGCACTAGGCCTATTTACTCCAAAAGATCTCGAAAGACATGAATAATACAACCAAGATATAGGCCATTAAAGCCAAGATACGTTCCAACAAACAACGTACCAAAAATTTAACAACCAAAAACCACCACCCCACTATAAAACGGGTTCCCCCAATGCCCTTAAAACCTCAGTCAGCATAAGGCTCAAGGGGGGAAGAAGGCAGAGCACAAGCACAAGCCACAACAATGACAATGGAGGCAGGGGTTTCCTTAGATATCTAAGTCGGCCATAGATATTGTACAAAAACTTGTAAAATCGGAGGCACTAGTAGACAGTCGGAGACTGTGGGAAAAGAGACAGGAACTACGGCACGGTGATGAACAGCGTAGGCCTACAGAAGAAGGGGGATATCGCACGAAATCTCGTAACATCCCCCTGACGCCGGAGACCTAACCTGCCATCTCCACAAATGAAACATGTCCCACGGGTGTGCAGCGTCAGAGGCCCATACCACCAGACAGCTAAAACACCCAGCTAAAGAAATACCAAAAGTCTCCACCGTCTGCACAAGCTGTGCCAAACCTTCTATCAAATCACAAACCGATTTAGCAAGCCTCTCCAGACGGACTTCAAGTACGCCTCCGCCGGCCAAAAAACTTCCAACACTTCTACCCCGACCATCAAGCAAGCACACAGAAGGAGAGAACATGGGGCCAAGGTCCTGGCCACCACCTCTATATCGCGCACGTTCGCCCAAGCAAAGGCCCATGGTGTGCAAGCTCGGGACTAGACGAGATATGTAAACTAGCACAACATACCTAAGCCCCCGCACAAACAATCAAGAAAGTGAACCTGTTTTGTATTCCATAAAACATCAAGTAGCATTCTTACAGGACGCAAACTTACAATAAAATCCTAACTATTGTGGCGGAGGTCCGCGCCAAGCAAGCGCGCGAGTAAACCCAGCGCGCTCATCGTCTATGTCAAACTTAACTGACTCAAACATGTCGCGCGCAACGTTGCGGGGAAAGGCCGAACGCCAATACTCCCAAAGCTCTCCGCTCACATAAATACCGTCCTTGTAGAGAGTCAAAGGCGCAACATCTTGCGTAGGCTCCCGATTCGGAACCTGCGCAAGGTTAAAATTTCCCACAAAACCATTCAGAACAAAAGAAACTTTATTCACAAGAGTCCAACCGGACTACAATATACAAGTCAAAACAACTAAATGCTGCAAAGAGCCTAGACCTCCGGCACATCGGCCGTTGCAGAAGTCCCTAGAACAGAGCCCGCATCAACTGTGGGCGGGGACGGTGCCTGCGTCCTCCGACCATCACCACCGCCGATCGCAGCACCCACCGGAGCACCAGCGGTGGCGGAGGCACCGCCCGCGGTCGCCGAGCGCGGAACTGACGGAGGCCTGCCCGCAAGACTCTTCTGCGCATCCTGTAGCAAAGGCTAAAATATTAGGGGCACAGGCAACGAAAGCCTTCGCAGCTTTGCAAAAGGCAAGGAGACAAAAATAGCGGCTATAAAGACTAGAAATACCTTCGCCCTCTTTTCCTCCGCCAGTTTCTGGGTGGCAGGTCTCCCAAATGGAGCCCAAAAGTACCCAATGGAATTTCTCAAGGTTTTTCGCAAACCAAGAGAAGTCTCACCAAGCTCCTCCGGACCCGGAAGCGCTCCCTCCGGAATACTTTCGGTATGCGTACACCCACCGCGCACCAAAAGCTTGGCGTAATTCGATACTCCCGCCAGCGCCCCGTAGTCCATGCAGCCATTGATCAGACCAGGGAGCTTCGCAAGGTGATGCTTCAGCCAACAGGCGAGGGCGTAGACGCTGTCTTCCTCTGGAGGAGCGGAGGTTTCGCCTTCGAACTCGGCGATGATAGCTCGGTAATGGCCAACGGTTGAAGCAAGGACCCCCTTGACCGAGTCCAAACGCCTCGTCGTCAAAGACAGCTGCTCCCCCACTACAGCCGTGGATTCCATCTCAGAGGCCAGCTCTAGCCGGAGACCCTCGGCCAACTCATTCGCCCTGCGGGCCTGCTCGGCGGACAAAGCTTCCGCATCCCAGGCCTTGGCGAGATTGGCCCTCAAAGCCTCCTTTTCTTGTCCCTTCTCCGCCAGAGAAAGGCGGAGAGCTATAAGGGAGTTGGACAAACCCCCTTTTTCACCTTCCAGGTGCTCGTTCTCCGCCTTTAGCGCTTTAATCGTAGTACCTCGGTCGGAGACCTCATGAGTGTAGCGCTCTTCCATAACAACGGCTGTGTGATACCCCTGCGATTATAAAAGAAGACAACCAAGGCGATCAGCAATAGAAACAAAAACAAGTCTAAACACGAACATACACCAAAAAAGGGAAACCGCTGAAAACGCACCAAGCTCTGGTGTTCCAGATGAACACGGAGAAGTTGGAAGAAATCCATGTCCCTCAGGCGTTGTTTGAAGCGATCTGTTCAAAGAAGAATAAATAAACACAAGACCATAAGGTAAGAAAAGCAAATCTCACAATACATACACCAACTGCCAGAGACCACCTTCGACGTCTCCAAGAACCCCAAGATAGCACTCTTCCCAACCTGAGATAGAAGTGTCGGAGGAGCCTGCATAAAACAACAACAACAACTCAGGTCAGAGAGCCGATCAGAAATAGACAATAACAACATGCCAAAAGATGAGTAAAATAAAAACACTCTATACTCACTTGGACCCGACACCATGAGCCCCGGCTGCCCCAGACCAAACCTGACGCCGGCAACAGCCGCACGCTCCTCTAGGGTGAGGAGTCCAGCCATGACATCACCTACAAAGCAACAAGTACACGGTATTAGCACTTGGTACAATACATAAACAAACAAACCGGGCGAAGGCAGTAAACACAAAAATGTGCAACAAACAAACTTACTCGTAAAAAGCCCAGGCTGGGACGCCTACCGAGCACCCTGGGCAGAAGTTTCCACCATATCATGTGGTGAAGGCCCAAAGGGCCCGATCTCAGCCAGCGGCCTGGTGGGCGGAGGGCTCGAAGAAGACCGAACCGCCGGGGACTGCTCAGCAAGCACAGCGTGAGGCTGCCCAACATCGGCCGCTGGCGCGGGCGAAGGCGCAACAACGGCGGGAGACGAAGGAGCATGCTGCAAGGCGGCCTCCGCGCCCTCTTCAGAACTTGAATATAGCCCGCCAAGAATGTCGGGCATAGGATCGGCGGCGCTAGCCTCCGGCTATTCGCCGACACTCACAGCACCATGCAAGGTGCACGCCGGAGCAGCGCTGGCTCCCAGACGCCCAGCACCGCTCACAGCGCCCACCGGAGCTCTAGGAGAGCCGCGATCCTCTCCGCTCGCGACTCGCATGTCCACCGACGGGACGGAGGAGCTCTGAACGTCTTCACTGTCGGCGGAGGCAACGCCAGCACTACAGGCAGAAGACACAGCCGGCGCGATCACGAGAGTACCGCTCTTCTTCTTCTTTTTTGTAGGCGCCGAGTAACAACATCGCCCTTCCTCTTCTTGGACTTGGCCTCCGCCGTAACATTCTTCGCGAAGGCCTTCTTCTTCTTCTTCTCAATCGAAGCCAGAACCTCAATGGGAACCTCGCGCTCCCGGTAGACGATCCCGACCTCCTCAAAAACTCGATTGAGCCGCGGCATGGTCCCTACCATGGCTCTCCGAGACATGTACTCACGCTTGGAAATTTTGCCAACCAATCTGACGGCCGCTTCCTCAACCTCGGAGATGAAACTGTCCTCCGTCACCCCCTCCCCCAAAGACTGCCCGAAGTGGGGGAACGGGATCCCGGCCTCCGGCCCAAAAATGGGAACCTTCACGTGTTCTAGCCGAAAGGCTGGGTTGTCTTTGCCTAGGGGCCAGTAGTTGGAGGCCATAATCTCCTCCACCAGGTCGCGGCCCCTAGAGTAGCAGCACGCTGCCGCAAAAGCCCGGTCGCAAGCCTCCCTCGACAGAGACACCTCCTCTGACGGATCCACGCGCGTATGCGGGGCCATCTCCTCCATTCTTGAAGTCAATGGATACTCCACAAACTCCACAGCATCCTCAGTAGTGCCACAGACCCCGTAGGTCTTCACGTAGAACCACTGCTCAAGCCAGCCACGATCCCACTTGCCCTTCTAGCAAAAAGAGATCTCTAGGCGGTCTACGCCTTGGTTCCTCTTCGACATAAAGGTGCAACTACCATACTAGTAGGTCAACTCCACCTCCTTGCCCTCCTGCACCTCCTTCTTCTTCTTCGGCTGCTTCTGCAGCTCGTAGTACACGCAGAAGGTGTCCACATCTGGCTCGGCACCATAAGAAACACACGCCCAGCAGAATTTGCTGAGCGTAAGGAAGGCAATAGGAGTCAAATGATGGAGCTAGACATTGAAGGTCTCCAACACCCAGCAGAGGAAGGGGATGTAAGAAAGGCGGAGGCCGTAGGTGAAGAAGTCCCAAAATACCACCGCATATCCATCCTTCGGTTCCGGAACAGTCTGGCCAGGCGGAGGGATTTTTACCCTCGAAGAAGGAAAACACGATTCCTTCACCATCTCCGTGACCGCCTCTTCAGTAATGGAGGAAGGGCCAAAATCCTGTGACTTTATCGCCATTGCTCTGGAATCCGCAGCGATCAGGTCTCCGACGGACGCAGAGACACTCCCCAAATCCTCCTCCACTAGCTTTTCAAATTCTAACACAGAGGCGGAGGCAAGCATGCACTCCTCAAAACGCGCACCCTAGCCGGTGGCCCTAACGCCAAGAAGGTGGCGATAGGGTCCAAAGAAGGCGGGCCAGCAAGTATGGGTGGAGGCGGAAAAGAAAGCCACCATGGCAGCAGCCTAGGCGCAAGACGCAGGCAGAAAGACGGAACGTGCGAAAGCAGCAAAGGCGAAAGCGAAGAGAGCAGAGAGCGATTTCTCAGAGGTAAGGAAAGCGAATGAGCAATGCGGGGGGGGGGACGCCGCCATCAACCCCACCCTTATATAGGCCGCGAGCGGGCGGTCTGGCTCCCGCCATACAATGGTCATCTCTGGAGAATTCGCCTACCGCACAACGGTCATCTCCGAAGAAGTCGCAAGGTATACAACGGAAACTAACACGGCATAAATGGCCACAGCGTAGGACATCGGCTAGATTTGCTGGCCAATGGCTACTATCAATAAGACCAGCGGCCGCACTAGAGCGGGCCAGGGGGGAAGCAGCGGGGCCTCGCTCGGAGATGCCAATGCGTGTGGCCTCCACCCCCACGGACGCCTTTTGGTCAAGGTGTTTTGAGCTCACGGCACGCTCAGGCGAACCGTGGTCTCAAAAGGGGGGAACTGTTGTAACACGGCCTCGGCGGGTGGCGAAGGCCTCCGACGGTGAGGTGTCACCAAGGCGTCTTCGACCGTCTTAGGGCAGAGATCTGGCGCTGACTAAAGGAACTTTCCTGGCTATGTTCATAGGGCGCTGCACGAGGCTCAGCGAGCTTGTCGTGGATTCCGCCCGGGCCGGGCACAGGCTTCTCCGGCCGCTCAGGCGGACGCCGCCCCGCTTCAGCTGACGGGTGTCTCCGGCGCTAAAGGCGGAGGCCACCCTACCCTCGAACTAATCAAACAAACAATCTTACCTAAGTGTGTGCAGGTACCCAAGCGCAGGCGCCCGTGGTCCGCGTGAGCGTGCCAGCATGGCCCCCGCACGGCCGGGCGAAGACTTACGGATGAGGTCTCCGACCGGACCGGCGGAGACTCGCGCAGGAAGTGGTGCGCCACTAAAGACGGAGGCCAGCGTCGGGAACCCAGGCCTCTGGGCCAAAGACCGAGGCACGGTGGGCCGACCGCTTATGGAGGCCCATTACTTGAAGACGGTGTGGCAAGATTGCCTCGCAAACGAGAGACTAGTGGCGGAATATTCCAGGAATGTACTGTAGCAGTTGTGGGGCATTGTAATAAATTATGTCAAGAAGTAGTTGAGTCCTATAAATAGAGAACACTTGTAACAGTGCAAGAGGTTGGTGAATGTATTAATGAAACCACTGCATTGCGTGTCACTCCCTTGCACACCCACTCACCGAGCCAGCCCATCCAAAGCCTCCACCCGATTACCACACTCATCGGGCGGAGGCCCCTACTAATTCGCCACTGTCTGAGACCGCCAGTCTCAACACCTCCAATGCCATGGTACCTACAATCATTCATCTATTTTTTGATGGTACCCAAACAAGTTTGGGTCCTCTCAAGTTCGGAGCAACATATTTAGGCATACCCTTAGTATGAGTAGTGGGATGTTTTGCAATTGCATCCAATGAGGTACCATTGCCATCCTTTTTAAGCACATTATTATCAACAATTGAAATAGGCTTAGAATTGTTACCTCGATCTATCTCTGCACAAAAAATATTGAGACTTAATGCCGCATAAAAATGGGGAGAGTAATTATAGAGGAATTAAAAACAAGTGGAGCTTCATGAAGAATAATTATAGCTCGAAAGTATAATTTATTCTACACTTATTTAATTTAAACTACTACTATAAACTTAACTGAGGCGCCCAAAAAGGATTTTCCGAGGCGGGTATCCCAACCGCCTCTGTGGAAAGGTCACCGTAAACAATTCTTTACTGAGGCAGTTCAAATGCCTGCCTCGGTAAATAAAATGAAAAAAGAGAAGAAGAAAAAAGCCCCTAGCCCAACCCTAACCGGGCCTGGATCTGGGCCTCGCTGTGCGCCACCGTCGCTGGATCCACCCGCGCCCGGGCCGGATCCGGCCATTCCCGTGCGCATGCGAGCATGAGGGAGAGGGAGAGGGATGCGCCAACGTCTCCTGATCCGCCCACGCCGGGGTCAGATCCAGCCTCCCCATGCCCCACCGTTGCCAGATCTGCCTGCTCCTGGTCCAGATCCGGCCTCCCTGTGCGCTGGCTGATCTCGATGGAGTGGGATGCGCCATTGCCGCCAGGTCCCCGCCCACGCTGGGGCCGGATCTGGCCTCCCTGTGCGCCACCTTCACCGAATTCGCCCGCGCTGAGGCCGATCCGGCCTCCCTGTGCACCGGCGAGCTCAATGGAGAGGGTTGTGCCACCGTCGCCGGAGATCGAGAAGAGAGGGAGGTGCATGCGCCTTGGCTGCGTCGACTGTGGGGGAGAGGGAGAGGAGAGGGTGGAGCCGCCGCTGGGGCTGCCATGGGGGAGAGGTAGAGGTGAGGGAGAGGAAGGGGCGAGTGAGGGAGAGGAACGGGGCGTCGGGTGCGATGTTCTGCTGTTGGCGGGAGGAACTGAGAGAGAAAGAGAGCAAGTAAGAAGAAAACCCTAAGTTGCAATATATATATAGGGAGAGGCTATTCAGTAGCCGGCTACAAAATAAGTTATTCTGTAGCCACCTCTATTTACTATAATTTTATATACTAATTTACCATAATGTCAATACATATTTACAATAGTTGGGTTACTATAACACATGGGGATATTTACCATAACATTATATTAAACCACTTAATTTATCATAATGTCAATATATATTTACGATAGTTGGGTTACTATAACACATGGGGATATTTACCATAACATTATATTAAACCACTTAGTAAGAAGTTACTATAATCTCGTAAATTAACATAGTAATTATCATAACTCAAAGTGGCTACAGAATAAGTTATTTTGTAGCCAGCTACAGGATAGTAGTTCTATATATATATATATATATATATATATATAGAACTACTATCCTGTAGCTGGCTACATAATAACTTATTCTGTAGATATATATATATATATATATATATATATATATATATATATATATATATATATATATATATATATATATATATATATAGAACTACTATCCTGTAGCTGGCTACAAAATAACTTATTATGTAGCCACTTTGAGTTACGATAATTACTATGTTAATTTACTAAGTGGTTTATTATAACGTTACGGTAAATATCTCCATGTGTTATAGTAACCCAACTATCGTAAATATGTATTAACATTATCGTAAATTAGTGTATAAAATTATGGTAAATGGAGGTGGCTACAGAATAACTTATTTTGTAGCCGGCTACTGAATAGCCTCTCCCTATATATATATATATATATATATATATATATATATATATATATATATATATATATAAAACTGCAGCTCACCATAGAATAACTTATTCTATAGCCAACTTGATTTACGATAATATTTGTACCAATTTACGATAACATAAATATGCATTTACGATACTCGTGTTACTACAACTCATGATGATATTTACGATAATGTTATAGTAAATCACTTAGAAAGGAGTTACTGTAATCTCGTAAATTAGCATGGTAATTATCGTAACTCAAAGTGATCACAGAATAAGTTATTCTATGTCCAGCTACAGAACAGTGTGTGTGTATATATATATATATATATATATATATATATATATAATCCCGGTAAGGGTAGTATGGGCCGCGGTTTTCATGGGCTTGCTAGTCCTCAGCTTATTAACCGAGGCATGCCTTATAAGAGGTCCGCCTCCAAAAATGGGGATATTTTTGGAGGCGGGTCTCTTATAAGGCCTGCCTCCATTAATAGATTTTAGGAGACGGTTATTTTTTAACCGCCTTCGTAAATCGATTTTACGAGGCGGTTGAATGTGACCGCCTCGATTAATGTGAAGCCTTGTGTCACGAGTTCGATTCTTGGAAGAACATGTATAAATAAATGGGGTTATATTTTCTTGACAATGTTAAAAAAGTTACCACGTCTATGTTTTCTTGGTCACTTTGACTGATTTTCTTGGTCGTTTTCATGGTTTTCTTGAAGGTTTTTGGCTTGCCTCAAGGATCACTAGTACACAATTGATTTTCGCTGATGGTTGCTATTTTTTTACTAGTGGTTCATAATGTATAGTCACCAATAGAAATGAAACTATGGGCCTAGGCCACGAACCGCTAGTGTAAATTTATTTTTACTGGCCGCTTTATTTCTTAACACTACCACTAGTAAAAATACACGATTTATACTGGCGGTAGCCTTAAGAAAAGAACCAGTAAAAAACATTTATACTGGCGGTTTTCATAACCTAGCGTCAATACAAATTATTTGAAATTAATTTTTTTGAGTTTTTGAAATGATCTCAGATGGAGAAATGGTTTGAACGAAAGTTATAGGATTCGATAAGATCTACAACTTTGTAGTTGACAACTTTTCATTTACAATCATTTGGGGTGAAAAAATCATGTTTTAAGGTTAATGATTTTAAAATTCCTATTTTTTTATTTCCCAAATAACCTCTGACTAGAAAACAATCAAAAGCAAAGTTGTAGATCTCGACAAGATCTACAACTTTGCTTTTGAAACTTTTTTCACTTGAATTGGTGTAATTCTTTAAATCTCCATTTCAAAATCTGTCGGAGTGAATACTAAGGGAATATTTGTAATATTTAGTCACAAGTGACTTTGTGGTGCAGTGGTAAGGGGTGTAATGCGCGAGACTTGAGGCCGAACTGTGTGTGGCTGCCTTGTGCAAGCCTCCTTGAATAAATTTGTTTTTGCTATTTTTGAGCTCGATTTGCAATGTTAGAAAAATCATTTATACTGGCAGTTTTCTTAACAAAATAGCAAGTATAAACCATTTATTGTGGCGATTTTCTTAGAAAACCGCCAGTGTCAATATTTGTAGAGGTGGTTATCTAGATGACGCCTGTGAAGTTCGCTATTTTTACTAGCGTTTCAACACTGGCGGTTGGTAAAAACGCCAGTGAAAATAGGTTTAGAAACGCCAATATAAATGTTTTCTGTACTAGTGGATATTTTGTTTTCTTGTGGTGATGATACATTCATATTATAGATCTAATTAAAAGATGTTTTGTTAGAGGCGGCACGTTGCAGAAACCATTTCTTGAGGCGGTTGTAAATGGAGCCGCTTCTATTAAAAAAAGAGGTATCCCCACAAATCATATCCCTAGTAATGTTTTTGGCGTAGTGATGATACCTATATATTATAGATCTAATAAGACGATATTATACTTTCTTTCTGTTACCTTTTATATGAGGTAATATGTGCTAGTTAACATCTAGATCAATGGTCCACTATTAATTTGGTGTACCATAGCAAAGTACAAGGACGACAAAAAAAATATTACAGAGTTTTCCATGTTGCATCCATGCACTGATGTATAGTTGAAGTCAACTGTGGCCACATTGGGTACAGGAGATGCCCATTATTCATAGGAAAATAACCGGGCAGGGTCAGGGCTGCTTGGAAGTTGCCCCACGCAGACTGGGGCCATGGCCATCCGAGTTCCACTGAAGTAGCATCCAGACCATGGATGTCCCTGCAATGAAATATGTATGTAAAATCAGGTTAAATATCAGTTCCACTCAAGGATTTCGATGTCGAGACCCTGTGATCTGATACATGTGTTGTACTACCTGCGATGAAGGTGAACGGGACGAGACTAGCTACACTGATGGCGTGGTACACCACGCACTCGACGCTCAGGTAGCCGATGGCGTAGACGAAGGACAGGAAGGTGGCTAGGTACAGTGGCTTGCTGTGGAGGTTGAAGGCGCACAGGAAGCAGAGCGTGCACGACAGCAGCGTCCACACCGCAACCGTGCGCCCATGTACGCTGCTCACTGAAAAGCCCATCTCATAGTGTACGGTTTACAAGTTGAAAGAAGCAGCGAGCATCAGGAGTTGAGGACATAGTCTGAAGGTCACCAGAACGCACCCTGTATCTCGGAGAAGGTGGCCGAGCAGAGCGACGAGGAGCCGAAGAAGCACGACCAGGTGAAGGCAGAGCGGAAGGTGCCGACAGCCATGAGCCACCACCCCAGTGCCGGCATGCCGCGCTTCTTCAAGGGGCCGGCCATGGCGGCTTGGGTGCACGGGGCAACGAAAGGAGAGGGTGCGTGTGGGTCTTCACGCTCGCTGCGAGCCAGCCAGCCAGGTTACAAGTACTTACAACACGCCAGCGTTGTGTTGCTATGTTTATGCCTCGCTCCATTTATAGGGTAGTGCAAAAGAGTTCAAAGTCTGGAGAGGTTTGTAGCTTTTTGGCTAATTAATTAGCCTACTCCCAGTCCACGTCAATTTCTTTAAAGCTGCAACATCATATATGAATATGAGAAGAGTTTTATTACAGTACTCTGGTAACCTCATACGATGTAAGATTTCAAATATCCCAAGCCTTGACTTTCCTACTATTTACAAAATAAACAGTGAAATAATTAGGTAAAGAAATGGCCAAATCAATAAATAAAAGGGACAATTATATTACTGCCCTTAGTTTTCAACTCTAACCGCATGTTTGACCCTGTTTTTTTTAACTTTGCAGATTTGTCCCTATTTTTTTCAATCCAAAGCTACAGTCTGCCCCAGTTTCTCAACCCTGTGAGCTGCTGGTAAATAATGGACCAAGAAAAAAAATGTTTCGACAAAATAAATGGGAAAGGGCGATCCTGCCGTCCCTTATCTCCCGCCTCAGCTCCCCTTTTCCCGTGACCGTGAGGAGGTTGTGCACTAGGGCTGGCATCGTGGTGCTCGGAGCGTGCAGGTAGCGCAGCGAGCGGCCAGTGCGCCGCGGCTAGCCAGTGACGCGGTGGACCAGCGGCGCGGCGGGCCGGCAATACCGCGCGGTGCAGCGAGTGGTCAGCGCAGCGTGGCAGGCCAGCAACGCGGCCGACCACCAGCGCGGCAGTGGAGCCAGCTCGCTGCCGAGCGGGCCGTGGGCACCGTGCCACTCAAGGTGGAGGCGAGGGTGCCCGTGCGCCTGCTGGTTGGGAAGGTGCTGCGGACGCGTACCGTCGACGTCATGGCCCAGTGCGAGGTGGTTGGGAACGTGCTGCGGTTTGGGAAGAAGGAATCTTTTTTTAGGATGCAGGGGTTGATGTCATTGCTAATTCGGTGTACAGACTGCTCCAACTGTTGCATACTCCTGTCATTACTAATTTGTATCACGTCAAGCACGCAAAAATATATTACATTTTGATATTTAAACAAAATATATGTGATGTTATTTGTCCACAATAAATCTGTACATAAAAAATCCTATTGATTATTGGGACATTTATGGCAAGGGAATTTGTGTCTTTTCAGCCTTCACTTAACATCGTTAAGTCAGAATAGGGGCAAGGGGAAGCCTCAGATTGCGAAAACAGGGGCAAATCTGCAAAGTTAAAAAAATAGGGGCAAACGTGTAGTTGGAGTTGAAAACAAGGGCAGTAATGCAATTGGCCCATAAATAAATAAATCTCGAGCATCAGAGTGTGCCTCACCATCACCGGTCAAGCTATTCACACGAAAATATGTTGTCAAGACGACCTAGTTCTCCCCATTAAGATTTTTACTGTGATGAAAATGTGTTCATGAAACAGTTCTACAAGTACCGATAAGAAAGTTGCGAGGCACATGTTTATATTTGTTATATATAAACATGCACATGTTTGTGTTTGTCCACACTAAAATATCTACACAAAAAGCAACAAGTACGTGTGTCAAAACATGTTACACAATAAATTAGTCACGTTAGAATTATAGTCATGTCTTTGCATGTTAGTTACTATGCATCTCTTTCCCTCTCTATATATGTTATGTTAAAAAAAGATGTCACATAAAACACTCATGTTGGGATGATCACGTACCAATGCAAATTACAAATCTCGTGATGAGTCTATGTGTGGGATCCCCATCATGTTGATCACAATTTAGATCTAATAGGAAATGGAAGTTTGATCTAATAAGAAGATATTTTCTCTATTTTCCAAACTAGTATATATATAAATATTTTTTTTACTATTACCTTCTATAATAAGAGGAAATATGTGATAAAAGTCACTCAGGTCGACGGTCCACATACAGTCAATTCGGAGTACCGCAACAAAGCCCATATGAGAATGACACAATCCTTCTGGTGCACTACATACAAAGAAATATATCACTTAGCAATTCTAAGACAGATCCATGCTTGTTACCAAAGTGCCCCCTAAATATTGCAGTTGTTCCATCTTGTTTGCTCAACTAATAAATGGGAAATCATTCAACCTTCCCATTTGTAGTTAGCTGCACGCCAGAGGTTGCTCTGTTTGAAGCAAAGATATATATGGTTAGAGATAATTCAAGATGTATGAGACGAACTCGATATACCTGTGGATTGCACCAGTTAAGCATTTTGCACATTTGAACCCAACAGGTTGACCTAGTTTAATCCAGATGGCTAGGTGAATCCAATTTGTGTAGAAAAAGGAAATCTTTGTTCAGGTCTTTGTAAGAGTTTTTTACCCAACCATCTGTAATAAAAATGTTCCAGCCTCCGGGCGCCTAACCAAGAGAACCTTTCATAAAGCAACAAAATAGAGAGACCGAATGACTCTACCCGCAAACCAATGGAGAGCCTATTTAAAGACAACCAGCCATTTTTTGACGTAAATCTCTGTTGTTGTGGTCTCCGTCACATGAAAATGACCAGTAAAGAAATGTGTAATATTGTTTCTGCCAAAAAAAAAATGTAGAGGGTATTGCTGGATGTCCAACTGTCGTCCCCGACCAAATATGCCCTCTAAGGTATTAATAGTCATCACATACCATTTCGAGAGCTAACTTTTAGTAGGCAATAAAGAGTATGAAAATAATACTATGCAATAAAGAGTATGAAAATAATACCATTTCGACAGTTAACACCCTGAACTAATTTTGTGTTCAGTTTACCCATCTTGATCTTTTAGTTGGTCTATTTCCCTATGTACAAGCCGATTTTACAACTTTTCTAGGGTGATATAGAGTATCATAAATTATAAGAATTGCAATACACAATTTCTTAAATATGTCGAGGTGGGTGTTAACTAAAAAAAATATAGTTTAGCATTTATGCTCTCCTACATGGCGCGCGGGTGTTACCTCCACGATGTCAGGTGTTTTTGCCTATTTTCTGGATGTATACTCGAAAAACACATAAAAATTACCTTTATTAATTCGGCAGATGAAAATCCTTTTTACCATCGATTCACTCGATTGTGAATGGTGAACTGAAATGTGAAATATCCGTAGTCGTAGGTTGTAGTGTTCTGATGTCCACAAGTAGTGGTCCTTGCTTGTACATTTGGCTATCCTTCTTAACATCATCATAGTAACAATTAGACAGTCGTCACGTCCAGAGTATATGTAGCCTCTCCGACAAGGAACGCATGTAAAATAAGACGACAATCGCCTTAGACAGCTAGGGCAATAAAATTGTTGAGACTTATTCGGTCTATTCATGATTTGTAGAAAAACTGACCACATCATTCATGTTGTCCTCAGCAAGTTTTGCACAAAACAGTCCAATATCGTGGTGGATGCCCACATTCAAAGCAGCAATCCTCATGGAGGAGTATGTAGGAATATTGTACCCAATATTTTGAAGCGCCCTTAAACATGCTTGCACAACATATTTTTGCGCAGTAATGCCATGAGGTTGACCGCTGCTCGTCCTATCGATGTATAAAACCATACCTTATTGGTTACCCGCCCTAACAAGAATAGAAAAGCTAATTCGACATTGCTTGAGTCGACCATCTATAGGGAATGTATCAACATTGAGGAAATGAACCCCGAAATTTGAGAGTGTCTCTCTGAACCATGGTACAGGATGAATTGTCAACATTTAAGAATTATATATCAGAACAAAATATCTATAGAGGTCTCTTTAAAACATGTTACTTACTATGCTTGGATATGGGTGGTTTGGCCTCCCCAATGCTGGTTGGTTTAACTTGCAAGCCATCATTTGCTGAAGTATTCACGGTCAGGAAATGCGAGAAAAGCTAAAAATAAGGAACCGACAATTCCAGAGATTAAGTGTACCGATCATCATGACCTAAACTCTGAACCGTCAAACCTGAGTAAAATTAGATACTCTAGCAACTTGCGAACAAAGGCGTGCATGCCTCACATGGAAGGCCGAACCTGGACTTTAGGGCCTAATAAACTGTCCAAGCTGCATAAAATTACATACTAACAACTTGGGAACAAATGTGAGCATGCCTCACGTGGAAAACTGAACCTGGACTTGTAAAATTACATACTAACAACTTGCCAACAAATGCGCGCATGCGTGCGTCACGTGGAACATCCAACCTGGACTTCCAAACAATAAGAATGAATAGACCCGCTCTCAAAAATCTATCCTAGATCGAGCTGACATCTACAGACCTGCTGCTGCCTTTTCCCATGCATTTGATTGACACCATGGCCGTACAATAACTAGTGCCGGTTCGGATACACTATTTTCCCTGCGGCCACGCAATTATATAGGCACAACCAGTGATGCTCCATTATCGATACACATCATGTAACTAGAGCAAGCATGAATAATCTATTATTAGTGCCGGCTACAAAACCACCATGGATACATGCTCTCCTAGTGGCGGCACAAAAACCGGCAGAAAGGAAGGGTTTGGACTGTAGTAGTGCGACTTTACTGTATTTGCCAACCATGGTCTTGTTTTCTACATACTCCATGAATTTGCAACTGGAGTGCAATATACATTATATCAACAACTAATTGACAAGAAGATATATGCATTACAAACCCATAATAATTTAAATTACTTCATTAGAAACCCATTCATTACAAACACATAATAATTTAAATTTGTTCATTACAAACCATAATAATTTAGATCAGTTCATTATTACAACTAACAGTAATTTAACTTCCAAGAATTTTCTATGCTGCGAGTATTAGTGCCATTATTGGAGATGACACCATAACACTTGGGAGATGGAATCCTTAGCGGCTGCTCCTTATTAGAACGACTAGGGAAAAGCTTCGTAGTGTAACCTGCCTGCTCACCTTGGAAGTGTTTTGGGAGTAATTAACCCAGGCATATGGGCAACATGACTATAGGGTCGAGATGGCAGACTAGATGGGGTGAATAGTCCTTTCTAAATTTAATCACGCCGGCTAACCGAAACAAATGCAGAATTAAAACAATCGGTCTAGCCAAGACTACACCCCTCTTTCGAAGTTCACAAACACCTTATAAAGGTCCTAATTAAGCAATAAGGGTGTTGGGCTAGTTAGAGCTCACCTAACAAATTCTAGAAGCAATGTCACACAAACCTATGCCACTATTACTTTAAGCAACGAGGAAGCTCCTACACATGCTAGTAAGCAAAAGCACAAAGCTCCTAAGCTCACTAGCTATACTCAATAACAAGGCAACCAATGCCAAATTAGAGAGCACAAATACTTAGCTACACAAACTAAACAATGTGAGTAACAAGGTTACACAAACCAAATTAGCCATGGAAGGGAGGTACTTCTATGCTACACAAGCAAGAAGGTAACTAGTGAGCTACACAAGCTAACTAATTACAAGAGCAACTACACAAGCACAATGTATATAAAAGTAATTACAAGCTTGTGTAAGGGGATTACAAACCAACATGAAGAACAATGCTGACATGGTGATTTTTTCCCGAGGTTCACGTGCTTGCCAACACGCTACTTCTCCATTGAGACAAGCTCCAAGGTTGCCGCCGGTCCTCTTGCTAGTGGTGACCCACAAGTCACACTCTCCCACATGGAGTGCTTACCACAAGCTCTAACACTTGACCCGGCCGGACCACTTGTCGACCTTCGCGTCTCGCTCTACTGGAGTTGCTCTTCGTGGATCCCGCGGGGCGAGCACAATGCCCCTCACAAAGCTCTTCTCCGGAGCACCGCACAAGCTTCTTGCGGGCTTCGATGGAGACCACCACCAAGCCATCTAGGAGGTGGCAACCTCCAAGAGTAACAAGCACCACCGGCTTGCAAGATGACCACCTAGTGCCACTCGATGCAACATCATAATGCAATCGCACTAGAATCTCTCACTCACTCGATCAGATGAACACTATCAAGCTCAAGTGAGTTAGAGGGCTCCCAAGCACTACCACATAAAGCCATCAAGGCTCTAGTGTGCTCAGCTCTACCAAGCTCTCGGCCAAAGGCCGACCAACACTTCTATTTATAGCCCCACAAGCTAAAATAACCGTTACACCTTCACTGGGCATTTTTTGGGAGACCGGACACGCCGGTCGTATCGACCGGACGCACCCTACCACCGTCCGATCAATGGATGGCTGCCACATCATCCCTGGCTTTAAAGGCTAAGCGCCCGATCTCAACGGTTAAGTTACGACCGAACACACTCCTCAAAGTGACTGGACACTCTACACTGGAGTCCGGTCATTTCCAGTAAGCTACCAGAGCCAATTTTTCTTAACTGGACGTGTCCGGTCCACCATGTCCGGACGTAGGAGGGGCATTGTCCGGTCGAGTCTAGAGAGCTCCCAGAGCCGGTCAACCATGACCGGCCGTATCCGCTCCTGTACTACCGGACGCAGACCAACGTCCGATCAGCTCTGCGCCCACGCGCCAACTCCAGCGCCGCCTACGTCACCATACGTCACCTATGACCGGACGCAGGCCCTACATGTCCGGTCACTTTAACTATGCAGCATCCGGTCAGTTGACAAAGACCGTGCCCAACTGCTGCCACTGACCAGACGCGTTGGTCCTACCGAGGCCAGCGCCCGGTCACTTGACCGAGATCGCGCCTTCTCAGGAACACACGACCGGACTCGCTAGCCAGCGTCTAGTTGCTGCGCTACGTAGAGTTCGGTCACTTCCAGTGACCTGTTTTGCCTCCTTTTCTTCACCAAGTTGATCCACAACAACTCCAACTTCTTCTCCATTGTAAATGTGCCAACACCACCAAGTGTACACCACTATGTGTATGTGTGTTAGCTTTTCACAAACATTTTTCTAAGTGATGCACCAATGTGCCAACACCACCAAGTGTACACCAATGTCTATGCAAGACATGCACCAACACGATCAACAATGATATAGTGCAGATCATTCATTTCATATGCCAAAATGTCACTAATGTAGTGCACTGTATTTACTAGTGCACTCTCCCTTGCTTCACAAGATCGTTCACATGGTCTATTGACGACGATCAGCATTGGTCGAGAATCTTCAATCCTAGTCACAAGAATTTTTTCCTGGATTCCCTCTGAAGTGAGAACAGGGCCACCATATTCCCATTTATAATGACCCAAGTGATACATGGCCTGGTTTAAAATGGCTTCAAAGCTACAATTTGCATATGTTACGTCGTTCTCCTGAATTTGCAAGTGTTGGAAAAAATGTGGTTATCAGAACCATGCATATATATAGACATAACAATTAATCTGGATATAAGTTATGAGACTGACCACATCATTCATGTTGTCCTCAACAAGCTTTACACAAAACAGTCCAATATCATGCTGGAGCCCCACATTCAAAGCAGCAATCCTCATGGAGGAGTATGTAGGAATATTGTACCCAATATTTTGAAGCGCCCTTAAACATGCTTGCACATCATTTTTTTGCGCAGTAATGCCATGAGGTTGACCGCTGCTCGTCCTATCGATGTATAAAATCATACCTTGTTGGTTACCCGCCCTAGCGAGAATAGAAAAGCTAATTCGACATTGCTTGAGTCGACCATCTATAGGGAATGTATCAACTTTGAGAAAATCAACCCCGAAATTTGAGAGTCTCTCTGAACCATGGTATAGGATGAATTGTCAACGTTTAAGAATTATATATATCAGAACAAAATATCTATAGCGGTGTCTTTAAAACATGTTACTTACTATGCTTGGATATGGGTGGTTTGCCCTCCCCAATGCTGGTTAGAAGCCTAGATCATACACATAATTATTTTGCAGATCCTGCGAAGGGAGTTCGACCATATCTTCTCCTAAATTTATGTCAAGGAAAACAATTATAGTAGAGGAACAGGAGAGGAGAGGAGTAGAAGAAGTAGGAGCAGAGGACAGGAGATGAGAAGAGTAGAAGTAGTAGGACTAGGAGAGGAGGGTCTACAAAGCAGCATCAGTATTATTAATAGATAATGTTGCTTGTGCAACCAAAATATCGCTACCAACATAAATTAGTGTTATCCAAACTAATAGGCCTCAGACACCATAATTAAATCATCATACAATTGTGTTATCCAACTACATCGAACATCTAGTTGTGTCATCACAGGCCTAAGTATTGCAGTTGCATTGACAGCTCATGGAAAGCCTCATCTAAAGTCCAAACACCATCACCAATAGACTAATAATCACCACATTCTTGCAAGAACCACTCTTACCACTCTGAGGGAGATGCTTTCACCACAATCAGTTGGGACCAGATTAGGGGAGGTAGTTGCTGCTCGAACATAGGCATTGAAATCTCTAAGTGTATGGTCATAGTTGTTGTACTTCTTGTGTATAGCATTTTTGAACCCAAGCACATGTTCACTAGCCTCATGCCAAGACATGTAAATCCCAAGTTTCTTCCCGTTGAAAACAACATAGCAAGAGTCCATTTCCTAGTGGAAGTGAAGAAAATAGCCATCAATCAAGTTCAAACTAACTCACAAAACGAGTAGTAATAGTAGTAGTAGAGGTAGAGGCCTCAGAAACATATCAATCATAATTTGATAAAGAACTTGGAGCATAAAGACATCATAAACACAGTGAACATATATGTATAAAACAGTGAGTATATAGAAAAAGACAGTAGGGGCGGCTGGTAATGATGCCAAGTTCCTCACAAGTTCTTGATCATCAGCTCATATTTCATATAATGTATGGACTTAGGTAATTTCATCATCGGCAAAACAAAGGAGAGGAGAGGAGAGGGGAGATTTGGCAAAAAAAACAACAACTACTTAACAAACATAGAGAGGAAAAGGTGTAAAAAAATGCAGCTGCTGCTTCCCAAACATAGAGGATAGGAAAGGTGCCAAAAAACAATAGCTGCTTATAAGTAGGGGGCCATTCGATCATCATATGAGCTACCTCATATGCATTATAATTTCTTTTTTCTGTTGCCTGATAGATCTGTAAGATAGAAGGAAGTTTCGTAAGGAGAAGAAGAAAGAACTAGCCACATCAGATAGCTTCGCCTGTGAGAATTGAACCTTAACGCTTCCAAATTTTTAATGATGAGATCAGAACAAAAGAGAAAGAGTTCATCGTAAAGCTGGATTATGATAGAGTTAACTGGTGTTCACTGTATGCAGGTTAGAAAAGAAATATGAAAGGACCCTTGTGATGCTCCAGACGATCAGCATGACTGTAGACATACCGTAAATTTCTACAAAATTAGATAGAGATAAGAATATAGCATAGAAAACAACACAAAATTAGAGAGAGAAGCAGAGCACTGCTCCATGTTTCAGTTTTCAGTACTCACTGCCAACTAATTTTTGTATTCCTTGTGTCAGAGAAAAAATAGCATCATAGCATTGCAGAAGTACCACTTAAGCAAATCACTCATCAATTTTTCTATGTTTGTAAAACACCAAAGGAAACTGTCATTTTGCTTCAGTCCTGGCTGTGCTCAATTTTTTTCTAGCTAAACATCTGCTATGTTGCGTATCTTGGTAATTCAGATGCACTGTTGGCCAACTAAACAATACACCGATTGTAATCCTTGGTACATGTCATGGGTGTGGATGAAGGGGGGTATGAGCCAGCATGTCCATGAACCACCCCTCATGTACAGAAGGAGACTGGATTAGTTTGGTTAGAGAGATAAGATTAAAAATGGGATTGTTAGCTAGATACAAGATAAGGTTGTTAGCTCCAGGCTTTTACCATCAGGATTGGATTTATTAGCTTATATAAGGCTGTGGCAGTCTCCTCATTTGATCAAAACAAGAATCAGTCCATCTAATTTCTCATCTACATCTGTACTTCTATTTCATCATGATCCAGTTTCTCATCCTTAATAACTGATTCCACCCAGGACACCCTCCAGTGGTGATTATCTCGACTCTGACTATGACAGTACATCACTAGGGTCTAGGAACACTGAGCACGAAACAAAGTAAGAAAACAGGGGTGTATAGTGCTATTTACTAGGAGAGGACATTCAATAAGTTCATCAAATGCATATCTCTGCTTGAATCAAACAGTGTGTGTAGTCTGAACATTTGAACAGAGTATAAAATCTTGTATATCGACATGCATAGAATATATGACTCACACATCATCATCTAGCATAACAAGTTCAAACAAGTGCTTGCTAAATCTCTCCGACTAATAAGGTCATAGTTGACTAAGCTTTTCGATACAAGTGATCCATGTTGAGACTGCAGAGTTTCAAAATGACAACTTGTAACAACTATTTCTAGTGTCTATCAGAATTCTAGATTTTTGGAAATTCAAAGGAATAGCAAGTTCGGGGATTGCATTTAGTCAACACACCTTAAATCAATTAAAAAGGATTCATGCTTATGCTAAAGCTGTCGCTTTTCCACTAGTATTCTAGTTAGTCAAAGAGTACTAAAACAATAACAAGTACTAAACTGATGAATCATCATACGAATGAATGAATTGGCAACATGGAAGAACAAAGATGGTACTAGATCGACAGGCAGCAGATAGTAGTAGTACACAGTTGCCATCTCCTAGCATAACAATTTCAGATAAGTACTTGCAAAATCTCTATGGCTAGTGACGTCATCGTAGACTAAGCTTTTCAGTATAATTGATCCATGGAGAGACTACAAAGCTACAAAATGGTCAGGTTTTGGAAACTTAAAGCCTACCAAGTTCGGCTATTGCATCGTGTAGTAGTACAGAACTTAGCTTGTCAACACACCAAAAATCAAATTTAAAAGATTCATGCTCATGCTAAAGCCGTCTCTTTTTCATTGGCATTCTCGTTAGTCAAAAAGAGAACAAAATAGTACTTACTGAACTGGTGAATACATACTCCATATGAAGAACTGGAAACATCTTGGAAGAAGAAAACAGTACTGACTAATAGTATGGCATTAGATTCATCAGGATAAGGTACTCAAACCATTAGGAGCTGTTACTACTGGAAGTCAATTCCTTGAGCATTGGGTAAACCAATTTGCCAAGCATGCAACGACCATTTACGCAAATAAGCACACAAGCATTGACGAACCAAGGCAATGCACATTGGGTAAAGCATCAGGAACAAGTGATGGAGCAGTAAGCAGCAAGCAGCGAGCAGCAGCAGTGGTGGATCCAAACCTGTCAGGTGTAGGGGAAGCTGTGGAGGAGCGTGGACGACGGTGGAGGTGCGCGGATGCCAGAGAGCATGGGCAGCCGGGCCGCCCGCCGTTGGAGGTGTGTGGACGCTGGACCCTAATGGGCACCGGGGCCGCTAGCCGGGGGATGGAGCGTGGACGCTAGGTAAGGAGCGTGGACGTCGGAGAGCTCGAGCACCGTGGCCGCTCGCTGGGGGAGGGAGCACGGATGCCAGAGCGCACGAGCACCTGGGCCACGGGAGGGCGGGGAGTAGTCCCGCGGCACCACAAGGTCGGAAACGAGATGGCAGCGAACCGGGTCGTGGATGTGGACGGCACGGCCGCAAACCCTAACTTGCTTGGCGGCCCGGGGGATGGAGCGGGTTGGCGGAGCTCGAGGTCGGGGATGGGGAGGAGGCGGCGGGTTGGCCGGCCGGGGGCTCTAAAACCCTAGCCGCCGTGGAGATGGGGCGCGCAGCATCGTGGTGGCCCAGGGATGTCGAGCTATGGCCCCGGGGGTACAGAGAGGGGGCGCCGGCGTCGGGAGAGGTCCAGGAGGTGGCGGCAGTGGGGCGCCGACAAAAACTTGGCAGCCTGACGACGTTGGGAGGAAGAAGAGAGCGCCCAACACTTATGAAATTTTGGCCCCTGAGCGCCCGTGCTTATATACCCAGGACGATTTGTAGGGGCGGCTTAAAACACCAACCAACCCTACAAATGCATTTGTAGGGGTGGTTCCTAATCTAGCCGCCCCTACAAATATTTTCCATTTTATTAAATTATTAATTCTGTATTTTTTTGTATCACAAAAACACAAAGTAAATGTATATAATATTTTGTATTATTCTATATATGCACAAATATATGTAAACAATATAGAAAACAAAAAAAAATCAAAAATTAAAAATTTGAAAGAGTCATGTGACTTTGTACGATTCAAAATTTGAAATTCAAACAATTACAACTTTAAACAACATTTTGAAAGAGTATATGATTTCAACTGAAAAAGTCATGAACGTAAAAGTTGTTGAACTCATCACTATCTACAACTTTTATTTTGGTCACTTCTTTATTTGAAAGTATTAGTAAACATTGTTCACAAGTTCACATATCACTCATAGTTTCATGAACTATATGAGAGACATGTTGATTTATGAATAATGTTTACTATCACTTTGACAGATGAAGAAATAACCAACATAAAAGTTATAGATCTTGATGAGTTATACATATTTGGTATTCATCACTTTTTCAGCTGAAATCATTTGGCGTTTCAAAATCTTGTTAGAACTTGTTATTTTTTTAAATTTGAAAATTTGAATTGCTCAAACTTTGTCAAATGAAAAGAATGACCAAATCAATACAGTAACTTAATAGGGCATGACTTTAGAAAAATTTAGGAAACAAATCATCATATTTGGAGTTAGTATGAGGGAGAAAGACTAGTTACAAAATTTACCCATAGATTAAAAAGAAAAATCACAACTGTTTATGATGATCAACGATGAACAGGTGTGATTTCTCTTTTTAATCTGTGGCTGAAACTTGTAACTAGTTTTTCTTCCTCATACTAACTCCAAATGTGATGTTTTTTTCCTAAATTTTTCTAAAATCATGCTCTATTATTTTAGTCGGTCATCTATCTTTGTCACTAATTTTGGATAATTCAAATTTCGACAGGAGCTGTGCTTCTATCTCTATTCGTCCCATCCGGATTCTTCTTTCCATAGATGACGCGTATGTTTTTCACCATTCTGTACACGTGTTCTCCGTTATGACGTCTCTCTAGAGGGGGTTCAATCTCTAGGGTGTTGTCATAAAATCTATAGAACAATTTGCTGCGGTTCTTGTGACTTGCCTTTAAGAAGCGCCGGTTTCTTAGGTAAACTATCTTCTTGAATGCATGCCGGAACACCCATGTAGTACCATCCAAGCAAACTAAGCACCCCATCTTCTCTTTAATCTGTCCAGATAAAGCAAACAACGCGGGGTAATCATTGGTAGTAACAAATATTATTGCTCTACATATGAATTCCTCCTTTCGGAACGCATCGTACATCGGCTCCCCATGCCTCCATAGCCTCTTCATTTCTTGCATCAAAGGCTCGAGAAACACGTCTATATCAATGCCTGGTTGTTTAGGGCCAGAAATAAGAATAGTGAGGAGAATGTACTTTACAGGGATAAATAATTATATTCTTACGGTTCTTACAACCTTTACTGGGATAAATAATTATATCCTTATTCTCTGTCAACGTCGTTGCATGCTTCTCTGCGGCTTCAATAAATTTATCCACCTCTTCACGGAAAGCTGCCTTGAACCTTAACGAACCATACATCCAAGAGTTCCTGTACTCCATCTTTTACAACAACAACAACAAAAAAACATTAAAGGACTTCTTATTCAGATATATATAAAAATGAATCAAATTAATAATTACTTGAGAATAATTATATATACTTCAGATATATATGAATATAAATAAAATATAATTACATGAAGCAAACAAACATACCATGGTAGAGGAAAATTAATTAATGTCCTATTTATCCATAAATAATTAAAATACATATTTGTTGATTATAATAAATAATTTCAAAGACAATAATTAGCAATAATTAATATTTTACCCAATAACTTTCATGCAAACCCTAATCCAATTTCATCAAACATAAATTTACAAAAATGAAATTAATAAAAAAACCAAACCCTAGATTTAGATCTAGATCTACATGCACATGAAGCATCCATAAAACTAACTAATTGTTTACTAAAATCAAGAAACATGGACCAAATAAGGGTATGATCCTGTTCCCCTACCTAATTTACCCTAGTACATTCAAAACTTGGATCTAATTTGCTTCATAAATAGCTCAAGCACCATAGAATTGAGAGAAAAGTAAAACTCAAATTACTCACTAACCAACCATTAAAACTTAAAAAAAAGTGTGGAATAGCATTTTCTTACCTTCTACAACCTCTCCACCAAAGGATTTGAGATCAAAACCTTCCCTCCTTAGTAGAGCAATTTTTGGAAGGTGTCCAAGGCCTCCCAAGCCTTTTTTCGGTATGAGTGAGTGACCCGAGGAGAAAGAAGGGGGCTGCAGCCTTTTGTACGTGAAGTATTTGTAGGGGCGGCTGGTGATTGAGCCGCCCCTACAAATCGCAACACCGGGGGCGGCTGGTGAGTGAGCCGCCCCTACAAATCGACCCATTTGTAGGGGCGGCTCGTATCACCAGCCGCCCCTACTGTGCCATTTGTAGGGGCGGCTGGTCTCGTGGGTCCCAAGCACGCCCACTGTAGGGCCAGTTCCATCACCAGCCACCCTTAGAAAAAATTTATTCGGTTACTACAAACGTTTTTTTTAGTAGTGAAACAAAGGCGTGCATGCCTCACATGGAAGGCCGAACCTGGACTTTAGGGCCTAATAAACTGTCCAAGCTGCATAAAATTACATACTAACAACTTGGGAACAAATGTGAGCATGCCTCACGTGGAACACTGAACCTGGACTTGTAAAATTACATACTAACAACTTGCCAACAAATGCGCGCATGCGTGCGTCACGTGGAACATCCAACCTGGACTTCCAAACAATAAGAATGAATAGACCCGCTCTCAAAAATCTATCCTAGATCGAGCTGACATCTACAGACCTGCTGCTCCCTTTTCCCATTTGATTGACACCATGGCCGTACAATAACTAGTGCCGGTTCGGATACACTATTTTCCCTGCGGCCACGCAATTATCTATTATTAGTGCCGGCTACAAAACCAGTGATGCTCCATTATCGATACACATCATGTAACTAGAGCAAGCATGAATAATCTATTATTAGTGCCGGCTACAAAACCACCATGGATACATGCTCTCCTAGTGGCGGCACAAAAACCGGCAGAAAGGAAGGGTTTGGACTGTAGTAGTGCGACTTCACTGTATTTGCCAACCATGGCCTTGTTTTCTACATACTCCATGAATTTGCAACTGGAATGCAATTATAAAATAGCAGTGCATTGATGTACAATAATTTGCATTGCCGTGTCCCTTTGGGTTTGGTTTAACTCGTAAGCCATCATTTGGTGAAGTATTGGCGTACGTCCACAATTTAAGAGAAGAGTTGACAATAAGGAACCGACAATTCCAGAGATTAGGTGTACCGGTCAGGATCTAAACTATAAACTCTAAACTGTCGAACCTGCGAACGCCGAAACTGGACTTTAGGGTCTAAACTGTCCAAGCTGCGTAAAATTACATACTAACAACTTGTGAACAGATGCGCGTTTTCTTCACGTGGAACATCGAACCTAGACTTCCGTGCAATAGGAATATTAACAGCACATGCATGCAGACCTGCTTCCCATAATCTTTGGATCCTAGATCGAGCTGACATCCACAGACCTGCACCCTTTTGTTATTTGATTGACACAAAGACTATATACAGGAGACTTACCAAGCCTCAGTGTTGGGAAGTTAATAGTGTAACAAGTTAGGTCAGATGACCACGGATAAAGAGGCGCGGTTGGTAATTGATGCCTTGTAAATGAAGAAGGCCAAGATGAAGGATACCTATATATTATAGATCTAATAAGATGATATTATACTTTCTTTCTGTTACCTTCTATATAAGGTAATATGTGCAAATTAACATCTAGATCAATGGTACACTATTAATTTGGTGTACCATAGCAAAGTACAAGGACGACAACAAAAAAATATTACAGAGTTTTTCATGTTGCATGCATGCACTGATGTATAGTTGAAGTCAACTGTGGCCACATTGGGTACAGGAGATGCCCATTATTCATAGGAAAATAACTGGGCAGGGTCAGGGCTGCTTGGAAGTTGCCCCACGCAGACTGGGGCCATGGCCATCCGAGTTCCACTGAAGTAGCATCCAGACCATGGATGTCCCTGCAATGACATATGTATGTAAAATCAGGTTAAATATCAGTTCCACTCAAGGATTTCGATGTCGACCCTGTGATCTGATACATGTGTTGTACTACCTGCGATGAAGGTGAACGGGACGAGACTAGCTGCACTGATGGCGTGGTACACCACGCACTCGACGCTCAGGTAGCCGATGCCGTAGACGAAGGACAGGAAGGTGGCTAGGTACAGTGACTTGCTGTGGAGGTTGAAGGCGCACAGGAAGCAGAGCGTGCACGACAGCAGCGTCCACACCGCAACCGTGCGCCCATGTACGCTGCTCACTGAAAAGCCCATCTCAACAGCTGCTACTCACCTTAAAACTTTCATATACCATGTGAATCGCACAACGCCTGAAATGCAGTGAAAGGTTTCAAAATGAAGTTCTAAAATTTACTTTTTCTATTCATCTTAAATTTTGCAAATGTTTTAAACTCTAAAGATTAGCATCATCTATGTACCATGGTACCAGGTCTACAGTACCCTCCTTTTTTACTGCAAAATGCAAATATACAACAAATCTGAGAAATATCCTATCAAAATCTGCTAGTGAGTACATAGTGAAGTCTAGAAAACTGAACTATATTTGACTACATAGTGAATTCTAGAAAACTGAACTATTATCAGACCCATAAGCTAGGCCATCACTTTCCGTGTGGGTCCTGAACCAGCCTGGCAGTTGAGTCTTATTCATTGACTGATTGACCACATAGTTTGGTTGAGTGGACTGTGACATTGTGCCCGGCTGAATACAAATCAATCAATAAGCCAAACTGGAAAATTTCAAAGGAGAACCTAATAAAACATACAGAAAATCAGAAAAAGCCAAAAAAAAAAGATCATATAATAGTTTGCTGACTATTCTTATTTACGAATAATCAATTTACATGAACATAGAACTTACATCAAACAGAAGTAGTAAAATATGGTACAATAGCATGTAATCTTCTCCTGTTAAAAGAATGAATATACACACAAAATATAACTAGAGGCTAGGTCATTTGATGGGGCAGCATGTCCCATCACCTGCAAAGCAGCACGCAACTGCATGCAGTCCATCGGCGTGGAAGCGCATGGTCGCACGCTCGGAGCAACATGAAAAGCATGCACCTGCAGTTGCGTCTCCATCGGCTGCAGTTGTGTGCAGTAGTGCCCTGCTGTTGCGTCTCCATCGGCTGCTACAATAGTGCCCTGCTGTTGCGTCTCCATCGGCTGCTGCAGTTGGCGCGGCGCAGGCACAGTAGTGCCCTGTTGTTGCACCTCCCACGGCTTGCCGCGCCATGCGCTGTGGCGTGGCAGTGCCGCGTCTAGATCCACGACGCGGTAGTCCCTGCCACGTCATCGGTCCGCGTTCCTATCGTCGCCACGTCATGCCTCTTGTTGTGCCAACATACATGACGCAGCATAAGCGTTTCGCCGCGTCATGAAAATTGGTGCGGCCAAAAGTGTTAGTTTTAGAAATAAAATTTAAACAGTGTTAGATTGCAAATGAGTTTATAAAAAATGTTAAAAATAAAAAAAAATCACGAAGGAGAGGGTGCGTGTGGGTCTTCACGCTCGCTGCGAGCCAGGTTACAAGTACTTACAAAACGCCAACGTTGTGTTGCTATGTTTATGCCTCGCTCCATTTATAGGGTAGTGCAAAAGAGTTCAAAGTCTGGGGAGGTTTGTAGCTTTTTGGCTAATTAATTAGCCTACTCCCAGTCCACGTCAATTTCTTTAAAGCTACCACGTCATATATGAATATGAGAAGAGTTTTGTTACAGTACTCTGGTAACCTCATACGATGTAAGATTTCAAATATCCCAAGCCTTGACTTTCCTACTATTTATAAAATAAACAGTGAAATAATTAGGTAAAGAAATGGCCAAATCAATAAATAAAAGGAACAATTGTATTACTGCACTTGTTTTCAACTCTAACCGCATGGTTGCCCCTGTGTTTTTTTAACTTTGCAGATTTGTTCCTGTTTTTTCAATCCGAAGCTACAGTCTGCCCCAGTTTCTCAACCCTGTGAGCTGCTGGTAAATAATGGACCAAGAAAAAAAAGGTTTCGACAAAATAAATGGGAAAGGACGATCCTGCCATCCCCTATCTGCCGCCTCAACTCCCCTTTTCCAGTGACCATGAGGAGGCTGTGCGCTAGGGCTGGCATCGTGGTGCTCGGAGCGCGGGGCGGCGCGGCGCGGCGGGCCGGCGACACGGCAGATCTGCGGCGCCGTGGGTTGGCTGCGCGGGAGCGGCGGGCAGGTAGCGCAGCGAGCGGGCAGTGCGCTGCGGCTGGCCAGTGACGCGGTGGACTAACACTTTTTGTAAACTAATTTGAAATACAACACTGTTTAAATTTTATTTCCAAAACTAACACTTTTGGCCACGCCTATTTACATGGCGCGGCGAAACGCCTGTGCCGCGCCATGCATGGTGACGCAACAAAAGGCATGACGTGGCGACGATCGAGACGCTGACCGGTGACGTAGCAGGGGCTGCCGCGCCACGGTGCATTGCGCGGCATGCCGCGGGAGGTGCAACGGCAGGGCACTACTGTGCATGTGCCTACTGTAGCAGCCGATGGAGACGCAGCATCAGGGCAGTACTGTAGCAACAGAGCACTACTGCAGCGACGCGACTGCGGGTGCATGTTGCTCCGAGCGTGCAACCATGCGCTTCCACACCGGTGGAGTGCATGTAGTTGCCTGCTGCTTTGCAGGTGAATGGACATGCTGCCCCCATCAAATCACCTAGGCTCTAGCTATGTATTGTATGTATATTCATTCTTTTAACTGGAGCAGATTACATGTTATTGTACCATATTTTACTACTTCTGTTTGGATATAAGTTCTGTGTTCAACTGATGTAAATTGATTATTCTTAAATAAGAATAGTCAGCAAACTATTATCTGATTTTTTTTTGGCTTTTTCTGATTTTCTGTATGTTTTATTTGGTTCCCCTTTGAAATTTTTCAATTTGGCTTCCATGCAAATAATCTGGCTATTTTTTAGTTTTTTTATTTATTTTCTGTATGTTTTATTTGGTTCTCCTTTGGTATTTTCCAATTTGACTTACATAAAAATAATATGGTTATTTATTTGTGTTGTTTGAATAGTTTTTTTTGTTTATTTGATCTAGATCCAAGCGTCAAGAAAATCAAGTGTTGTATGGACCAGAATCACTCGATTTTTTCTCTGTTGCCGATTGGGTGTTGGGGCGCGTTCCAACACTAGAGTGTCACGGCTCCCAAAATCACTCAAGCCCCATGGGTAGAGAATTTTCAACGGTTAGTAAACAAAGCGCAAAACTGAGCAACCGAGTGACAGTAGCTCCACGGAAAAGCAACTCTTCCGGCAATCAAGATATCATATATCAGAAACTATTTTTTAACAGACTTCTCTGTTTTCTAGTAAGCATCCATATATAGATATTTCTCAAGCGTTAAAAAAAAACCCCAACATATCATCAGTACTCAAAGAGTCATACTCTAAGTCGTCTCTGTTAGGAATCAGGATAAATACGAAAGCCAATTCAACAGGGCTTCTTTTTGTCTCAAGAGGTTGTTTACATGTCAAATCCCAGTTATCATGTGAAATCTCAGCTAACCCACACAACACCAGTACACCACATGTGAAACATTATTCTCTTTGCTGTTGTACCAAATGGTGCCTTTTGCCTTCCTAATTGTGAATCAGACCCGCTTAGAAGTTTGTTGAGATCATGAAAAAAGGTCTCCCCACCATCCCTAAGTGGTGCTAGTTTTGGTGTACTTTAGTCAACAGTTGCTACTCAACTTAAAACTTTCATATACCATGTGAATCGCACAACGCCTGAAATGCAGTGAGAGGTTTCAAAATGAAGTTCTAAAATTTATTTTTTCTATTCATCAAAAATTTTGCAAATGTTTTAAACTCTAAAGATTAGCATCATCTATGTACCATGGTTCCAGGTGTACAGTACCCTCCTTTTTTACTGCATAATACAAATATACAATAAATCTGAGAAATATCCTATCAAAATCTGCTAGTGAGTACATAGTGAAGTCTAGAAAACTGAACTATATTTGAGTACATAGTGAATTCTAGAAAACTGAACTATTATCAGACCCATAAGCTAGGCCATCACTTTCCGTGTGGGCCCTGAACTAGCTTGGCAGCTGAGTCTTATTTGTTGACTGATTGACCACATAGTTTGGTTGAGTGGACAGTGACATTGTGCCCTGCTGAATACAAATCAATCAATAAGCCAAACTGGAAAATTTCAAAGAAGAACCTAATAAAACATACAGAAAATCAGAAAAACCAAAAAAGATCAGATAATAGTTTGTTGACTATTCTTATTTACGAATAATCAATTTATATCAGTTGAACACTGAACTTACATCAAACAGAAGTAGTAAAATATAGTACAATAGCACCTAATCTGCTCCTATTAAAAGAACGAATATACATACAATACATAGCTAGAGGCTAGGTGATTTGATGGGGCAGCATGTCCCATCACCTGCAAAGCAGCAGGCGACTGCATGCAATCCACCGGCGTGGAAGCGCATGGTTGCACGCTCGGAGCAACATGAAAAGCATGCATTGCGTCTCCATCGGCTGCAGTTGTGTGCAGTAGTTCCTTGCTGTTGCATCTCCATCGGCAGCTACAGTAGGCGTAGGCACAGGCACAGTAGTGCCCTGCTGTCGCACCTGCCGCGGCTTGCCGGTGCCGCACCCAGATCAGCGGCGTGGCAGCCCCTGCCACGTCACTGGTCAGCATTCCGGTCGTCGCCACGTCATACCTCTTGCCGCGCCACCATACATGGCGCAGCACAATCGTTTCGCCGCGCCATGGAAATAGACGCGGCCAAAAGTGTTAGTTTTGGAAATAAAATTTAAACAATGTTAGATTGCAAATTAGTTTACAAAAAAATGTGAAAAAAAATCACGAAAGGAGAGGGTGCGTGTGGGTCTTCACGCTCTCTGCGAGCCAGGTTACAAGTACTTACAAAACGCCAGCGTTGTGTTGCTATGTTTATGCCTCGCTCCATTTATAGGGTAGTGCAAAAGAGTTCAAAGTCTGGAGAGGTTTGTAGCTTTTTGGCTAATTAATTAGCCTGCTCCCAGTCCACGTCAATTTCTTTAAAGCTACCACGTCATATATGAATATGAGAAGAGTTTTGTTACAGTACTCTGGTAACCTCATACGATGTAAGATTTCAAATATCCCAAGCCTTGACTTTCCTACTATTTATAAAATAAAGAGTGAGATAATTAGGTAAAGAAATGGCCAAATCAATAAATAAGAGGAACAATTGTATTACTGCACTTGTTTTCAACTCTAACCGCATGTTTGCCTCTGTTTTTTTTAACTTTGCAGATTTGTTCCTGTTTTTTCAATCCGAAGCTACAGTATGCCCAAGTTTCTCAACCCTGTGAGCTGCTGGTAAATAATGGACCAAGAAAAAAAATATTTCGACAAAATAAATGGGAAAGGACGATCCTGCCATCCCCTATCTGCCGCCTCAACTCCCCTTTTCCCGTGACCATGAGGAGGTTGTGCGCTAGGGCTGGCATCGTCGTGCTCGGAGCGTGGGGCGGCGCGGCGGGCCGGTGACACAGCAGATCTGCGGCGCCGCGGGCTGGCTGCGCGGGGGCGGCGGGCAGGTAGTGCAGCGAGCGGGTAGTGCGCCGCGGCTGGCCAGTGACGCGGTGGACTAACACTTTTTGTAAACTAATTTAAAATTTAACACTGTTTAATTTTTTTTTCCAAAACTAACAGTTTTGGCCGCGCCTATTTCCATGTCGTGGTGAAACGCCTGTGCCGCGCCATGCATGGTGGCGCAGCAAGAGGCATGACGTGGCGACGACGGAGACACTGACCGGTGACGTGGCAACGGCTGCTGCGCCGCGGATCTGGGCGCGGCAAGCCACCGGAGGTGCAACGGCAGGGCACTACTGTGCATATGCCTACTGTAGCAGCAGGGCACTACTGCACACAACTGCAGGTGCATGTTCCTCCGAGCGTGCAACCATGTGCTTCCACGACGGTGGAGTGCATGCAGTTGCCTGCTGCTTTGCAGGTGAAGGGACATGCTGCCCCATCAAATCACCTAGACTCAAGCTATGTATTGTATGTATATTCATTCTTTTAACAGAAGTAGATTACATATTATTGTACCATATTTTACTACTTCTATTTGGATATAAGTTATGTGTTCAACTGATGTAAATTGATTATTCGTAAATAAGAATAGTTAGCAAACTATTATCTGATCTTTTTTTGGCTTTTTCTAAATTTTTGTATGTTTTATTCGGTTCCCCTTTGAAATTTTCCAATTTGGCTTCCATGCAAATAATCTGGCTATTTTTTGGTTTTTTTATTTATTTTATGTATGTTTTATTTGGTTCTCCTTTGATATTTTCCAATTTGACTTACATAAAAATAATATGGTTTTTTATTTGTGTTGTTTGGGTAGTTTTTTTTATTTGATCTGGATCCAAGGGTCAAGAAAATCAAGTGTTGTATGGACCAGAATCACTCGATTTTTTATGGGGCTATTGCATTCTTGCCCCTACTTTTACGTCCAGGCGTGATTTTACCCCTGCTTTTGTCAGCGTTGTGATTGTACCCCTGTTTTTTGAAAACGGAGCTTAAGTTTACCCCTATTCCATGAACAGCAGGTAATGGTGTCAAATGTGCTCAGTAAGGACAAGTTTGCCCCAACGAAATTGCCCCTGCTTATCTGAATACATTGTGATTTTACCCCTGTTTTACCGACAGCAGGCACGCGCGCCGATCGTGGCGGCGAGGCGCGTCCCGCCCGGTCGCGCTGCCTCAGGAACTGCTCCACGGTCTCGAGGAGCTTGTCGTCGACGCGCCTGGCGTCGGGGATGTCGGACGAGCGCGCGACACCGGCATCGTCACACCAGGCGTAGAAGGCGCGGAGCGTGTCGATCTGCTTGGCGGTGCCGACGTAGGTCTCGAAGGCCTTGGCGCACTTGGGGAAGTCCATGTTGAAGAAGCGGTCGAGGAGGAGCGCGAGGACGAGCGTGACGTCATCGTAGACTCTAGACTCTGAAGCTGTCCCTGAGCAGCGGGTGGAGCGCGGCGCGCACGACGTGGCTAGCCCCGGTGGAGCCCGTGGGGCGGCAAGCGAGGAGGCGGTCCAGCAGGTGCCGCAGGTGGCGCGCGCGGCCCAAGAGCGCCTCCGTGTCCATGTCGGCCACCGCCGCCGCCGTGTCTAGTGGTCCCATGATGCGGTCGTCGGCGAAGCACGGCGCGGGGAGGAGCAGGACGAGGAAGCGGATGCGGTCGAGGTAGGTGGTGTAGGCGCAGACAAAGGCGGAGTGGTCCCACGAAGCCGTGTGCACCTCGTTGGGGAAGTCGAGGAGCAGCGCGAGCACAGGCTCCCCCGCGCGGCAGCCGGTGAGGGTGGGGCGGAGCAGCTCGTGGAGGAACCATGTGTGGCCCTCTCCATCGGCGTCCTCAGGTGGGTCGGGGTCGGCGGCGGCGGCGGCAAGGTGGTGCCGGAGCGCGAGGCACATGGCGGCGACAACGTAGTCGCAGGTCCTGGAGAGGCGGCGGGCGATGGAGGCGACGCAGGCGGGCGCCGCACCCGTGGTGGACGCGAGGCGGAGCACCTCCCGCGCGTGGCAATCGTCCGGGGTCGCGTCGTCGTGGGAGGTGGCGCGCACGATGGCCGCGTCGAGGTCCGGTGCCACGGCGCCCGTCACCCGCGCGTTGCCAATGGTCGCCTGGACCTTGACTGGGCCCAGCACCCTGCGGATGGATATGGTAGCGGCTGGGCCGGGTGCCGGCCTGCTGCTGCTTCTAGTGCTCCTCTTGTTGGGGTCCTGGGGATGTGGAATGAGAGAGCTAGAGATGATACAGAAGAGGATGGGGGGATTGGGAGGGTATGAGTGGATAAGGGGTATTGTTGTCCTTTGGTCTTTACTGTGAAGGGTTTTGTTGTTTTTTTATTTTTTATTCCAGATACAACCAACGGAGTTAAAAGTAAGGGTAAACTGAGCCTTAGTAGTTACAAAGTAGGGGTAAAATCACAACGATGACAAAAACGAGAGTAGAATCAAAATTGGACATCAAAGTTGGGGCAAGAACACAATATTCCCATTTTTTATCTGTTCCCGGTCAGGTGTTGGGGCGCCGTCCAACACTAGAGTGTCACGGCTCCCAAATCACTCGCCCCATGGGTAGAGAATTTTCAACGGTCAGTAAACAAAGCGCAAAACTGAGCAACCGAGTGACAGTAGCTCCACGGAAAAACAACTCTTCCAGCAATCAAGATATCATATATCAGAAACTAATTTTTAACAGACTTCTCTGTTTTCTAGTAAGCATCCATATATAGATATTTCTCAAGCGTTAAAAAAAAAACCCCAACATATCATCAGTACTCAAAGAGTCATACTCTAAGTCGTCTCTATTAGGAATCAGGATAAATACGAAAGCCAATTTAGCAGGGCTTCTTTTTCTCTCAAGAGGTTGTTTACATGTCAAATCCCAGTTTTCATGTGAAATCTCAGCTAACCCACACAACACCAGTACACCACATGTGAAACATTATTCTCTTTGCTGTTGTACCAAATGGTGCCTTTTGCCTTCCTAATTGTGAATCAGACCCGCATAGAAGTTTGTTGAGATCATAAAAAAAGGTCTCCCCACCATCCCTAAGTGGTGCTAGTTTTGGTGTACTTTAGTCAACAGCTGCTACTCACCTTAAAACTTTCATATACAATGTGAATCGCACAACGCCTGAAATGCAGTGAGAGGTTTCAAAATGACGTTCTAAAATTTATTTTTTTTTCTTAATCTTAAATTTTGCAAATGTTTTAAACTCTAAAGATTAGCATCATCTATGTACCATGGTACCAGGTCTACAATACCCTCCTTTTTTACTGCATAATGCAAATATACAACAAATCTGAGAAATATCCTATCAAAATCTGCTAGTGAATACATAGTGAAGTCTAGAAAACTGAACTATATTTGAGTACATAGTGAATTATAGAAAACTGAACTATTATCCGACCCATAAGCTAGGCCATCACTTTCCGTGTGGGCCCTGAACCAGCCTGGCAGCTGAGTCTTATTCATTGACTGATTGGCCACATAGTATGGTTGAGTGGACAGTGACATTGTGCGCTGCTGAATACAAATCCATCAATAAGCCAAACTGGAAAATTTCAAAGGAGAACCTAATAAAACATACAGAAAATCAGAAAAAGCCAAAAAAAAAGATCAGATAATAGTTCGCTGACTATTCTTATTTACGAATAATTAATTTACATCACTTGAACACAGAACTTACATCAAACATAAGTAGTAAAATATGGTACAATAGCATATAATATGCTTCTGTTAAAAGAATGAATATACATACAATACATAGCTAGAGGCTATGTGATTTGATGGGGCAGCATGTCGCTTCACTGCAAAGCAGCACGCAACCGCATGCATTCCTCCGGCATGGAAGCGCATGGTTGCACGCTCGGAGCAATGGAAAGCATGCACCTGCAGTTGCGTCTCCATCGGCTGCAGTTGTGTGCAGTAGTGCCCTGCTGTTGCGTCTCCATCGGCTGCTACAGTAGGCACTGGCACAGCCACAGTAGTGCCCTACTGTTGCACCTTCTGCAGTTTGCCGCGCCATGCGCCGTGGCGCGGTAGTGTCGCGCCTAGATCCGCAGCGCGGTAGCCCCTGCCACGTCACCGGTCAGCGTTCAGGTCGTCGCCACGTCATTCCTCTTGCCGCGCCACCATACATAGCGCAGCACAGGCGTTTCGCCGCGCCATGGAAATAGGCGCGGCCAAAAGTGTTAGTTTTAGAAATAAAATTGAAACAGTGTTAGATTGCAAATTAGTTTAAAAAAGTGTTAAAAATAAAAAAAAATCACGAAAGGAGAGGGTGCGTGTGGGTCTTCACGCTCGCTGCGAGCAAGGATACAAGTACTTACAAAACGCCAGCGTTGTGTTGCTATGTTTATGCCTCGCTCCATTTATAGGGTAGTGCACAAGAGTTCAAAGTCTGGGCAGGTTTGTAGCTTTTTGGCTAATTAATTAGCCTACTCCCAGTCCACGTCAATTTCTTTAAAGCTACCACGTCATATATGAATATGAGAAGAGTTTTGTTACAGTACTCTGGTAACCTCATACGATGTAAGATTTCAAATATCCCAAGCCTTGACTTTCCTACTATTTATAAAATAAACAGTGAGATAATTAGGTAAAGAAATGGCCAAATCAATAAATAAAAGGAACAATTGTATTACTGCACTTGTTTTCAACTCTAACCGCATGTTTGCCCCAGTTTTTTTTTTAACTTTGCAGATTTGTTCCAGTTTTTTCAATTCGAAGCTACAGTATGCCCCAGTTTCTCAACCCTGTGAGCTGCTGGTAAATAATAGACCAAGAAAAAAAGTTTCGACAAAATAAATGGGAAAGGACGATCCTGCCATCCCCTATCTGCCGCCTCAACTCCCCTTTTCCCGTGACCATGAGGAGGTTGTGCGCTAGGGCTGGCATTGTGGTGCTCAGAGCGCGGGGCGGCGCGGCGGGCCGGCGACACGGCAGATCTGCGGCGCCGCGGGCTGGCTGCGCTGGGGCGGCGGGCAGGTAGTGTAGCGAGCGGGCAGTGCGCCGTGGCTGGCCAGTGACGCGGTGGACTAACATTTTTTTGTAAACTAATTTGAAATCTAACATTGTTTAAATTTTATTTCCAAAACTAACACTTTTGGCTACGCCTATTTTTATGGCGCGACGAAACGCCTGTGCCGTGCCATGCATGGTGGCGCAGCAAGAGGCATGACATGGCGACGACCGAGACGCTGACCGGTGACGTGGCAGGGGCTGCCACGCCACGGATCTGGGCGCGGCACTGCCGCGCCACGACGCATGGCGCGGCAAGCCACGGGAGGTGCAACGGCTGGGCACTACTGTGCACGTGCCTACTGTAGCAGCAGGGCACTACTGCACACAACTACAGGTGCATGTTGCTCCGAGCGTGCAACCATGTGCTTCCACGCCGGTGGAGTACATGCAGTTGCCTGCTGCTTTGCAGGTGAAGGGACATGCTGCCCAATCAAATCACCTAGACTCTAGCTACGTATGGTATGTATATTCATTCTTTTAACAGGAGCAGATTACATGTTATTGTACAATATTTTACTACTTCTATTTGGATATAAGTTCTGTGTTCAACTAATGTAAATTGATTATTCGTAAATAAGAATAGTCAGCAAACTATTATCTGATTTTTTTTGGCTTTTTCTGATTTTCTGTATGTTTTATTCGGTTCCCCTTTGAAATTTTCCAATTTGGCTTCCATGCAAATAATCTGGCTATTTTTAGTTTTTTATTTATTTTTTGTATGTTTTATTTGGTTCTCCTTTGATATTTTCCAATTTGACTTACATAAAAATAATATGGTTATTTATTTGTGTTGTTTGGGTAGTTTTTTTGTTTGTTTGATCTAGATCCAAGGGTCAAGAAAATCAAGTGTTGTATGGACCAGAATCACTCTTTTTTATGGGGCTATTGCGTTCTTGCCCCTACTTTGACGTCCAGGTGTGATTTTACCCCTGCTTTTGTCATCGTTGTGATTGTACCCCTGTTTTTTGAAAACGGAGCTTAAGTTTACTCCTATTCCGTGAATAGCAGGTAATGGTGTCAAATGGGCTCAGTAAGGACAAGTTTGCCCCTACGAAATTGCCCCTGCTTATCAGAATACATTGTGATTTTACCCCTGTTTTACCGACAGAAGGCACGCGCGCCGATCGTGGCGGCGAGGCGCGTCCCGCCCGGCCGCGCTGCCTCAGGAACTGCTCCATGGTCTCGAGGAGCTTGTCATCGACGCGCCTAGCGTCGGGGATGTCGGACGAGCGCGCGACACCAGCATCGTCGCACCAGGCGTAGAAGGCGCAGAGCGCGTCGATCTGCTTGGCGTTGCCGACGTAGGTCTCGAAGGCCTTGGCACACTTGGGGTAGTCCATGTTGAAGAAGCGATCGAGGAGGAGCGCGAGGACGAGCGCGACGTCATCGTAGACTCTAGACTCTGAAGCTGTCCCTGAGCAGCGGGTGGAGCGCGGCGCGCACGACGCGGCTAGCCCCGGTGGAGCCCACGGGGCGGCACGCGAGGAGGCGGTCTAGCAGGTGCCATAGGTGGCGCGCGTGGCCCAAGAGCGCCTCCGTGTCCATGTCGGCCACCGCCGCCGCCATGTGTAGTGGTCCCATGATGCGGTCGTCGGCGAAGCGCGGCGCGGGGAGGAGCAGGCCGAGGAAGCGGACGCGGTCGAGGTAGGTGGTGTAGGTGCAGACAAAGGCAGAGTGGTCCCATGAAACCATGTGCACCTCGTTGGGGAAGGCGAGGAGCAGCGCGAGCATGGGCTCCCCCGCGCGACGGTCGGTGAGGATGGGGCGGAGCAGCTCGTGGAGGAACCACGTGTGGCCCTCTCCATCGGCGTCCTCAGTAGGGTCGGGGTCGGTGGCGGCGGCGGCAAGGCGGTGCAGGAGCGCGAGGCACTTGGCGGCGATGACGTAGTCGCGGGTCCTAGAGAGGCGGCGGGCGATGGAGGCGATGCAAACCCTAACTTGCTTGGCGGCCCGGGGGATGGAGCGGGTTGGCGGAGATCGAGGTCGGGGATGGGGAGGAGGCGGCGGGTTGGCCGTCCGGGGGCTCTAAAACCGTAGCCGCCGTGGAGATGTGGCGCGCGGCATCGTGGTGGCCCTGGGATGTCGAGCTGTGGCCCGGGGGTGCGGAGAGGGGGCGCCGGTGTCGGGAGAGGTCCAGGAGGCGGCGGCAGTGGGGCGCCGACGAAAACTTGGCAGCCTGACGACGTTGGGAGGAAGAAGAGAGCGCCCAACACTTACAAAATTTTGGCCCCCGAGCGCCCATGCTTATATACCCAGGACGATTTGTAGGGGCGGCTTAAAACACCAGCCACCCCTAAAAATGCATTTGTAGGGGTGGTTCCTAATCTAGCCGCCCCTACAAATATTTTCCATTTTATTAAATTATTAATTCTGTATTTTTTGTATCACAAAAACACAAAGTAAATGTATATAATATTTTGTATTATTCTATATATGCACAAATATATGTAAACAATATAGAAAACAAAAAAAATCAAAAATTAAAAATTTGAAAGAGTCATGTGACTTTGTTTGTACGATTCAAAATTTGAAATTCAAACAATTACAACTTTAAACAATATTTTGAAAGAGTATATGATTTCAACTGAAAAAGTTATGAACGTAAAAGTTGTTGAACTCATCACTATCTACAACTTTTATTTTGATCACTTCTTTATTTGATAAAGTATTAGTAAACATTGTTCACAAGTTCACATATCACTCATAGTTTCATGAACTATATGAGAGACATGTTGATTTATGAACAATGTTTACTATCACTTTATCAGATGAAGAAATAACCAACATAAAAGTTGTAGATCTTGATGAGTTATACATATTTGGTATTCATCACTTTTTCAGCTGAAATCATTTGGTGTTTCAAAATCTTGTTAGAACTTGTTATTTTTTTTAAATTTGAAAATTTGAATTGCTCAAACTTTGTCAAACGAAAAGAATGACCAAATCAACACAGTAACTTAATAGGGCATGACTTTAGAAAAATTTAGGAAACAAATCATCACATTTGGAGTTAGTATGAGGGAGAAAGACTAGTTACAAAATTTACCCATAGATTAAAAAGAAAAATCACAACTGTTTATGATGATCAATGATGAACATGTGTGATTTCTCTTTTTAATCTGTGGCTGAAACTTGTAACTAGTTTTTCTCCCTCATATTAACTCAAAATGTGATGTTTTTTCCTAAATTTTTCTAAAATTATGCTCTATTATTTTAATCGGTCATCTATCTTTGTCACTAATTTTGGATAATTCAAATTTCGACAGAAGCTGTGCTTCTATCTCTGTTCGTCCCATCCGAATTCTTCTTTCCATAGATGACGTGTATGTTTTTCACCATTCTGTACACGTGTTCTCCGTTATGACGTCTCTCTTAAGGGGGTTCAATCTCCAGAGTGTTGTCATAAAATCTATAGAACAATTTGCTGCGGTTCTTATGACTTGTCTTTAAGAAGCGCCGGTTTCTTAGGTAAACTATTTTCTTGGATGCATGCAGGAACACCCATGTAGTACCATCCAAGCAAACTAAGCACCCCATCTTCTCTTTGATCTGTCCAGATAAAGCAAACAACGCGGGGTAATCATTGGTAGTAACAAATATTATTGCTCTACATATGAAGTCCTCCTTTCGGAACGCATCGTACATCGGCTCCCCATGCCTCCACAGCCTCTCCATTTCTTACATCAAAGGCTCGAGAAACACGTCTATATCAATGCCTGGTTGTTTAGGGCCAGTAATAAGAATAGTGAGGAGAAGGTACTTTACAGGGATAAATAATTATATTCTTACGGTTCTTGCAACCTTTATAGGGATAAATAATTGTATCCTTATTCTCTGTCAACGTCATTGCATGCTTTTCTGCGGCTTCAATAAATTTATCCACCTCTTCACGGAAACCTGCCTTGAACCTTAACGAATCATACATCCAAGAGTTCCTGTACTCCATCTTTTACAACAACAACAAAAAAAACATTAAAGGACTTCTTATTCAGATATATATAAAAATGAATCAAATTAATAATTACTTGAGAATAATTATATATACTTCAGATATATATGAATATGAATCAAATATAATTACATGAAGCAAACAAACATACCATGGTAGAGGAAAATTAATTAATGTCCTATTTATCCATAAATAATTAAAATATATATTTGTTGATTATAATAAATAATTTCAAAGATAATAATTAGCAATAATTAATATTTTACCCAATATCTTTCATGCAAACCCTAATCCAATTTCATCAAACATAAATTTACAAAAATGAAATTAATAAAAAAACCAAACCCTAGATTTAGATCTAGATCTACATGCATATGACATCCATAAAACTAACTAATTGTTCACTAAAATCAAGAAACATAGACAAAATAAGGGTATGATCTTGTTCCCCTACCTAATTTACCCTAGTACATTCAAAACTTGAGTCTAATTTGCTTCATAAGTAGCTCAAGCACCATAGAATTGAGAGAAAAGTAAAACTCAAATTACTCACTAACCAACCATTAAAACTTAAAAAAAAGTGTGGAATAGTATTTTCTTACCTTCTACAACATCTCCACCAAAGGATTTGAGACCAAAACCTTCCCTCCTTAGTAGAACAAGTTTTGGAAGGTGTCCAAGGCCTCCCAAGCCTTTTTTCTCGGGTATGAGTGAGTGACCCAAGGAGAAAGAAGGGGGCTGCAGCCTTTTGTACGTGAAGCATTTGTAGGGGCGGCTGGTGATTGAGCCGCCCCTACAAATCGCAACACCGGGGGCGGCTGGTGAGTGAGCCGCCCCGCCCCTACTGTGCCATTTGTAGGGGCGGCTGGTCTCGTGGGTCTCAAGCACGTCCACTGTAGGGACAGTTCCATCACCAGCCACCCTTACAAAAAAAAAAATTATTCCATTACTACAAACATTTTTTTAGTAGTGGAACAAAGGCGTGCATGCCTCACATGGAAGGCCGAACCTGGACTTTAGGGCCTAATAAACTGTCCAAGCTGCATAAAATTACATACTAACAACTTGGGAACAAATATGAGCATGCCTCACGTGGAACACTGAACCTGGACTTGTAAAATTACATACTAACAACTTTCCAACAAATGCGCGCATGCGTGCGTCACGTGGAACATCCAACCTGGACTTCAAAACAATAAGAATGAATAGACTTGTAAAATTACATACTAACAACTTGCCAACAAATGCGCGCATGCGTGCGTCACGTGGAACATCCAACCTGGACTTCCAAACAATAAGAATGAATAGACCCGCTCTCAAAAATCTATCCTAGATCGAGCTGACATCTACAGACCTGCTGCTCCCTTTTCACCATGGCCGTACAATAACTAGTGCCGGTTCGGATACACTATTTTCCCTGCGGCCACGCAATTATCTATTATTAGTGCCGGCTACAAAACCAGTGATGCTCCATTATCGATACACATCATGTAACTAGAGCAAGCATGAATAATCTATTATTAGCGCCGGCTACAAAACCACCATGGATACATGCTCTCCTAGTGGCGGCACAAAAACCGGCAGAAAGGAAGGGTTTGGACTGTAGTAGTGCGACTTCACTGTATTTGCCAACCATGGCCTTGTTTTCTACATACTCCATGAATTTGCAACTGGAATGCAATTATAAAATAGCAGTGCATCGATGTACAATAATTTGCATTGCCGTGTCCCTTTGGGTTTGGTTTAACTCGTAAGCCATCATTTGGTGAAGTATTGGCGTACGTCCACAATTTAAGAGAAGAGTTGACAATAAGGAACCGACAATTCCAGAGATTAGGTGTACCGGTCAGGATCTAAACTATAAACTCTAAACTGTCGAACCTGCGAACGCCGAAACTGGACTTTAGGGTCTAAACTGTCCAAGCTGCGTAAAATTACATACTAACAACTTGTGAACAGATGCGCGTTTTCTTCACGTGGAACATCGAACCTAGACTTCCGTGCAATAGGAATATTAACAGCACATGCATGCAGATCTGCTTCCCATAATCTTTGGATCCTAGATCGAGCTGACATCCACAGACCTGCACCCTTTTGTTATTTGATTGACACAAAGACTATATACAGGAGACTTACCAAGCCTCAGTGTTGGGAAGTTAATAGTGTAACAAGTTAGGTCAGATGACCACGGATAAAGAGGCGCGGTTGGTAATTGATGCCTTGTAAATGAAGAAGGCCAAGATGAAGGATACCTATATATTATAGATCTAATAAGATGATATTATACTTTCTTTCTGTTACCTTCTATATAAGGTAATATGTGCAAATTAACATCTAGATCAATGGTACACTATTAATTTGGTGTACCATAGCAAAGTACAAGGACGACAACAAAAAAATATTACAGAGTTTTTCATGTTGCATGCATGCACTGATGTATAGTTGAAGTCAACTGTGGCCACATTGGGTACAGGAGATGCCCATTATTCATAGGAAAATAACTGGGCAGGGTCAGGGCTGCTTGGAAGTTGCCCCACGCAGACTGGGGCCATGGCCATCCGAGTTCCACTGAAGTAGCATCCAGACCATGGATGTCCCTGCAATGACATATGTATGTAAAATCAGGTTAAATATCAGTTCCACTCAAGGATTTCGATGTCGACCCTGTGATCTGATACATGTGTTGTACTACCTGCGATGAAGGTGAACGGGACGAGACTAGCTGCACTGATGGCGTGGTACACCACGCACTCGACGCTCAGGTAGCCGATGCCGTAGACGAAGGACAGGAAGGTGGCTAGGTACAGTGACTTGCTGTGGAGGTTGAAGGCGCACAGGAAGCAGAGCGTGCACGACAGCAGCGTCCACACCGCAACCGTGCGCCCATGTACGCTGCTCACTGAAAAGCCCATCTCAACAGCTGCTACTCACCTTAAAACTTTCATATACCATGTGAATCGCACAACGCCTGAAATGCAGTGAAAGGTTTCAAAATGAAGTTCTAAAATTTACTTTTTCTATTCATCTTAAATTTTGCAAATGTTTTAAACTCTAAAGATTAGCATCATCTATGTACCATGGTACCAGGTCTACAGTACCCTCCTTTTTTACTGCAAAATGCAAATATACAACAAATCTGAGAAATATCCTATCAAAATCTGCTAGTGAGTACATAGTGAAGTCTAGAAAACTGAACTATATTTGACTACATAGTGAATTCTAGAAAACTGAACTATTATCAGACCCATAAGCTAGGCCATCACTTTCCGTGTGGGCCCTGAACCAGCCTGGCAGTTGAGTCTTATTCATTGACTGATTGACCACATAGTTTGGTTGAGTGGACAGTGACATTGTGCCCGGCTGAATACAAATCAATCAATAAGCCAAACTGGAAAATTTCAAAGGAGAACCTAATAAAACATATAGAAAATCAGAAAAAAGCCAAAAAAAAAAGATCAGATAATAGTTTGCTGACTATTCTGATTTACGAATAATCAATTTACATCAGTTGAACACAGAACTTACATCAAATAGAAGTAGTAAAATATGGTATAATAGCATGTAATCTTGAATATACGCACAATATATAGCTAGAGGCTAGGTGATTTGATGGGGCAACATGTCCCATCACCTGCAAAGCAGCACGCAACTGCATGCAGTCCATCTGCGTGGAAGCGCATGGTTGCACGCTCGGAGCAACATGAAAAGCATGCACCTGCAGTTGCGTCTCCATCGGCTGCAGTTGTGTGCAGTAGTGCCCTGCTGTTGCGTCTCCATCGGCTGCTACAATAGTGCCCTGCGGTTGCTGTGCCCTAGGGCTGGCATCGTGGTGCTCGGAGCGCGGGGTGCCGCGGCGCGGCGGGTCGGCGACACGGCAGATCTGCGGCGCCGTGGGCTGGCTGCGCGGGGGCGGCGGGCAGGTAGCGCAGCGAGCGGGCAGTGCGCTGCGGCTGGCCAGTGACGCGGTGGACTAACACTTTTTTTTTTTGTAAACTAATTTGAAATCCAACACTGTTTAAATTTTATTTCCAAAACTAACACTTTTGGCCACTTCTATTTCCATGGCGCGGCGAAACGCCTGTGCCGCGCTATACATGGTGGCGCAGCAAAAGGCATGACATGGCAACGACCCAGACGTTGACCGGTGACGTAGCAGGGGCTTCCGCGCCACGGTGCATTGCGCGGCAAGCCGCGGGAGGTGCAACGGCAGGGCACTAGTGTGCATGTGCCTACTGTAGCAGCCGATGGAGACGCAACACCGGGGCACTACTGTAGCAACAGAGCACTACTGCAGCGACGCGACTGTAGGTGCATGTTGCTCCGAGCGTGCAACCATGCGCTTCCACACCGGTGGAGTGCATATAGTTGCCTGCTGCTTTGCATGTGAATGGACATGCTGCCCCCATCAAATCACCTAGACTCTAGCTATGTATTGTATGTATATTCATTCTTTTAACCGGAGTAGATTACATGTTATTGTACCATATTTTACTATTTCTGTTTGGATATAAGTTCTGTGTTCAAGTGATGTAAATTGATTATTCGCAAATAAGAATAGTCAGCAAACTATTATCTGATTTTTTTTTGGCTTTTTCTGATTTTCTGTATGTTTTATTTGGTTCCCCTTTGAAATTTTCCAATTTAGCTTCCATGCAAATAATCTGGCTATTTTTTAGTTTTTTTATTTATTTTATGTATGTTTTATCTGGTTCTCCTTTGGTACTTTCCAATTTGACTTACATAAAAATAATACGGTTATTTATTTGTGTTGTTTGAATAGTTTTTTTGTTTATTTGATCTAGATCCAAGGGTCAAGAAAATCAAGTGTTGTATGGACCAGAATCACTAGATTTTTTCTCTGTTGCCGATCGGGTGTTGGGGCGCGTTCCAACACTAGAGTGTCACGGCTCCCAAAATCACTCGCCCCATGGGTAGAGAATTTTCAACGGTCAGTAAGCAAAGCGCAAAACTTAGCAACCGAGTGACAGTAGCTCCACGGAAAAGCAACTCTTCCGGCAATCAAGATATCATATATCAGAAACTATTTTTTAACAGACTTCTCTGTTTTCTAGTAAGCATCGATATATAGATATTTCTCAAGCGTTAAAAAAACCCCAACATATCATCAGTACTCAAAGAGTCATACTCTAAGTCGTCTATATTAGGAATCAGGATAAATACGAAAGCCAATTCAGCAGGGCTTCTTTTTGTCTCAAGAGGTTGTTTACATGTCAAATCCCAGTTTTCATGTGAAATCTCAGCTAAACCACACAACACCAGTTCACCACATGTGAAACATTATTCTCTTTGCTGTTGTACCAAATGGTGCCTTTTGCCTTCCTAATTGTGAATCAGACCCGCTTAGAAGTTTGTTGAGATCATGGAAAAAAGGTCTCCCCACCATCCCTAAGTGGTGCTAGTTTTGGTGTACTTTAGTCAACAGTTGCTACTCAACTTAAAACTTTCATATACCATGTGAATCGCACAACGCCTGACATGCAGTGAGAGGTTTCAAAATGAAGTTCTAAAATTTATTTTTTCTATTCATCTTAAATTTTGCAAATGTTTTAAACTCTAAAGATTAGCATCATCTATGTACCATGGTACCAGGTCTACAGTACCCTCCTTTTTTACTGCATAATGCAAATATACAACAAATCTGAGAAATATCCTATCAAAATCTGCTAGTGAGTACATAGTGAATTCTAGAAAACTGAACTATTATCAGACCCATAAGCTAGGCCATCACTTTCCGTGTGGGCCCTGAACTAGCATGGCAGCTGAGTCTTATTCGTTGACTGATTGACCACATAGTTTGGTTGAGTGGACAGTGACATTGTGCCCTGCTGAATACAAATCAATCAATAAGCCAAACTGGAAAATTTCAAAGGAGAACCTAATAAAACATACAGAAAATCAGAAAAAAGCCAAAAAAAGATCAGATAATAGTTTGCTGACTATTTTTATTTACGAATAATCAATTTACATCAGTTGAACACTGAACTTACATAATGTGCTCCTGTTAAAAGAATGAATATACATACAATACATAGCTAGAGGCTAGGTGATTTGATGGGGCAGCATGTCCCATCACCTGCAAAGCAGCAGGCGACCGCATGCAGTCCACTGGCGTGGAAGCGCATGATTGCACGCTCGGAGCAACATGAAAAGCATGCACCTGCAGTTGCGTCTCCATCGGCTGCAGTTGTGCGCAGTAGTGCCCTGCTGTTGCATCTCCATCGGCATCTACAGTAGGCGCAGGCACAGGCACAGTAGTGCCCTGCTGTTGCACCTGCCGCGGCTTGCCGCGCCATGCGCCGTGCCGTGGCAGTGCCGCACCCAAATCAGCGGCGCGGGGTCAGCATTCCGGTCGTCGCCACGTCATATCTCTTGCCGCGCCATCATACATGGCGCAGCACAGGCGTTCCGCCGCGCTATGGAAATAGGCGCGGCCAAAAGTGTTAGTTTTAGAAATAAAATTTAAACAGTGTTAGATTGTAAATTAGTTTACAAAAAGTGTGAAAAAAAATCACGAAAGGAGAGGGTGCGTGTGGGTCTTCACGCTCTCTGCGAGCCAGGTTACAAGTACTTACAAAACGCCAACGTTGTGTTGCTATGTTTATGCCTCGCTCCATTTATAGGGTAGTGCAAAAGAGTTCAAAGTCTGGGGAGGTTTGTAGCTTTTTGGCTAATTAATTAGCCTACTCCCAGTCCACGTCAATTTCTTGAAAGCTACCACGTCATATATGAATATGAGAAGAGTTTTGTTACAGTACTCTGGTAACCTCATACGATGTAAGATTTCAAATATCCCAAGCCTTGACTTTCCTACTATTTATAAAATAAACAGTGAGATAATTAGGTAAAGAAATGGCCAAATCAATAAATAAGAGGAACAATTGTATTACTGCACTTGTTTTCAACTCTAACCGCATGTTTGCCTCTGTTTTTATTAACTTTGCACATTTGTTCCTGTTTTCTCAATCCGAAGCTACAGTATGCCCCAGTTTCTCAACCCTGTGAGCTGCTGGTAAATAATGGACCAAGAAAAAAAAATGTTTCGACAAAATAAATGGGAAAGGACGATCCTGCCATCCCCTATCTGCCGCCTCAACTCCCCTTTTCCCGTGACCATGAGGAGGTTGTGCGCTAGGGCTGGCATCGTGGTGCTCGGAGCGTGGGGCGGCGCGGCGGGCCGGCGACACAGCAGATCTGCGGCGCCGCGGGCTGGCTGCGCGGGGGCGGCGGGCAGCTAGTGCAGCGAGCGGGTAGTGTGCCGCGGCTGGCCAGTGACGCGGTGGACTAACACTTTTTGTAAACTAATTTGAAATCTAACACTGTGTTATTTTTTTTTCCAAAACTAACAGTTTTGGCCACGCCTATTTCCATAGCGCGGCGAAACGCCTGTGCCGCGTCATGCATGGTGACGCAGCAAGAGGCATGACGTGGCGACGACCGAGACACTGACCGGTGACGTGGCAGGGGCTGCTGCACCGCGGATCTGGACGCGGCACTGCCGCGCCACGGCGCATGGCGCGGCAAGCCACGGGAGGTGCAACGGCAGGGCACTACTGTGCATATGCCTACTGTAGCAGCAGGGCACTGCTGCACACAACTGCAGGTGCATGTTCCTTCGAACGTGCAACCATGTGCTTCCACGCCGGTGGAGTGCATGCAGTTGCCTGCTGCTTTGCAGGTGAAGGGACATGCTGCCCCATCAAATCATCCAGACTCTAGCTATGTATTGTATGTATATTCATTCTTTTAACAGAAGCAGATTACATGTTATTGTACCATATTTTACTACTTCTATTTGGATATAAGTTCTGTGTTCAACTGATGTAAATTGATTATTCGTAAATAAGAATAGTTAGCAAACTATTATCTGATCTTTTTTTGTCTTTTTCCAAATTTTTGTATGTTTTATTCGGTTCCCCTTTGAAATTTTCCAATTTGGCTTCCATGCAAATAATATGGCTATTTTTTGGTTTTTTTATTTATTTTATGTATGTTTTATTTGGTTCTCCTTTGATATTTTCCAATTTGACTTACATAAAAATAATATGGTTATTTATTTGTGTTGTTTGGGTAGTTTTTTGTTTATTTGATCTAGGTCCAAGGGTCAAGAAAATCAAGTGTTGTATGGACTAGAATCACTCGATTTTTATGGGGCTATTGCGTTCTTGCCTCTACTTTGACGTCCAGGTGTGATTTTACCCCTGCTTTTGTCAGCATTGTGATTGTACCCCTGTTTTTTGAAAACGGAGCTTAAGTTTACCCCTATTCCATGAACAACAGGTAATGGTGTCAAATGGGCTCAGTAAGGACAAGTTTGCCCCTACGAAATTGCCCCTGCTTATCAGAATACATTGTGATTTTACCCCTATTTTACCGACAGTAGGCACGCGCGCCGATCGTGGCGGCGAGGCGCGTCCCGCCCGGCCGCGCTGCCTCAGGAACTGCTCCATGGTCTCGAGGAGCTTGTCGTCGACGCGCCGGACGTCGGGGATGTCGGACGAGCGTGCGACGCCGGCATCATCGCACCAGGCGTAGAAGGCGCGGATCGCGTCGATCTGCTTGGCGGTGCCGACGTAGGTCTCGAAGGCCTTGGCGCACTCGGGGTAGTCCATGTTGAAGAAGCGGTCGAGGACGAGCGCGACGTCATCATAGACTCTAGACTCTGAAGCTGTCCCTGAGCAGTGGGTGGAGCGCGATGACACGGCTAGCCCCGTCGGAGCCCGTGGGGCGGCACGTGAGGAGGCAGTCCAGCAGGTGCCGTAGGTGGCGCGCGCGGCCTAGGAGCGCCTCCATGTCCATGTTGGCCACCGCCGCCGCCGCCGCCATGTGCAGTGGTCCCATGACGCGGTCGTCGGCGAAGCGCGGTGCGGGGAGGAGCAGGACGAGGAAGCGGACGCGGTCGAGGTAGGTGGTGTAGGCGCGGACGAAGGCGGAGTGGTCCCATGAAGCCGTGTGCGCCTCGTTGGGGAAGTCGAGGAGCAGCACGAGCATGGGCTCCCCCGCGCGGCGGCCGGTGAGGGTGGGGTGGAGCAGCTCGTGGAGGAACCGCGTGCGGCCCTCTCCGTCGGCGTCCTCGGTAGGGTTGGGGTCGATGTCGGTGGCTGCAAGGCGGTGCAGGAGTGCGAGGCACTTGGTGGCGACGACGTAGTCGCGGGTCCTGGAGAGGCGGTGGGTGATGGAGGCGACGCAGGCGTGTGTCGCGCCCGTGGTGGACGCGAGGCGGAGCACCTCCCGCGCGTGGCAGTTGTCCGGGGTCGCGTCGTCGTGGGAGGTGGCGCGCACGATGGCCACGTCGAGGTCCGGCGCCACGGCGCCCGTCACCCGAGCGATGCCGATGGTCGCCTGGTCCTTGACTGCGCCCAGCACCCTGCGGATGGATATGGTAGCGGCCGGGCCGGGCGCCGGCCTGCTGCTGCTTCCGGTGCTCCTCCTGTTGGGGCCTTGGGGATGTGGAACGATAGAGCTAGAGATGATACGGTAGAGGATGGGGGGATTGGGAGGGTACGAGTGGATAAGGGGTATTGTTGTCCTTTGGTCTTTACTGTGAAGGGTTTTGTTGTTTTTTTTATTTTTTTATTCTAGATACAACTAACGGAGTTAAAAGTAAGGGTAAACTGAGCCTTAGTAGTTACAAAGTAGGGGTAAAATCATAACGATGACAAAAACGAGAGTAAAATCACAATTGCACATCAAAGTTGGGGCAAGAACACAATATTCCCATTTTTTATCTGTTCCCGATCGGGTGTTGGGGCGCCGTCCAACACTAGAGTGTCACGGCTCCCAAAATCACTCGCCCCATGGTTAGAGAATTTTCAACGGTCAGTAAACAAAGCGCAAAACTAAGCAACCGAGTGACAGTAGCTCCACGGAAAAACAACTCTTCCAGCAATCAAGATATCATATATCAGAAACTAATTTTTAACAGACTTCTCTGTTTTCTAGTAAGCATCCATATATAGATATTTCTCAACCGTTAAAAAAAACCCCAACATATCATCAGTACTCAAAGAGTCATACTCTAAGTCGTCTCTATTAGGAATCAGGATAAATACGAAAGCCAATTTAGCAGGGCTTCTTTTTCTCTCAAGAGGTTGTTTACATGTCAAATCCCAGTTTTCATGTGAAATCTCAGCTAACACACACAACACCAGTACACCACATGTGAAACATTATTCTCTTTGCTGTTGTACCAAATGGTGCCTTTTGCCTTCCAAATTGTGAATCAGACCCGCATAGAAGTTTGTTGAGATCATAAAAAAGGTCTCCCCACCATCCCTAAGTGGTGCTAGTTTTGGTGTACTTTAGTCAACAGCTGCTACTCACCTTAAAACTTTCATATACCATGTGAATCGCACAACGCCTGAAATGCAGTGAGAGGTTTCAAAATGACGTTCTAAAATTTATTTTTTTCTTGATCTTAAATTTTGCAAATGTTTTAAACTCTAAAGATTAGCATCATCTATGTACCATGGTACCATGTCTACAGTACCCTCCTTTTTTACTACATAATGCAAATATACAACAAATCTGAGAAATATCCTATCAAAATCTGCTAGTGAGTACATAGTGAAATCTAGAAAACTGAACTATGTTTGAGTACATAGTGAATTCTAGAAAACTGAACTATTATTAGACCCATAAGCTAGGCCATCACTTTCCGTGTGGGCCCTGAACCAGCCTGGCAGCTGAGTCTTATTCATTGACTGATTGACCACATAGTTTGGTTGAGTGGACAGTGACATTGTGCCCTGCTGAATACAAATCAATCAATAAGCCAAACTGGAAAATTTCAAAGGAGAACCTAATAAAACATACAGAAAATCAGAAAAAGCCAAAAAAAAAAAGATCAGATAATAGTTTGCTGACTATTCTTATTTACGAATAATCAATTTACATCAGTTGAACACAGAAGTAGTAAAATATGGTACAATAGCATTTAATATGCTCCTGTTAAAAGAATGAATATACATACAATACATAGCTAGAGGCTAGGTGATTTGATGGGGCAGCATGTCGCTTCACCTGCAAAGCAGCACGCAACCGCATGCACTCCACCGGCATGGAAGCGCATGGTTGCACGCTCGGGGCAACATGCACATGATGCACCCACAGTTGCGTCTCCATCGGCTGCTACAGTAGCAAATATGCAAAGGCATATGTAAGTCTCCGCCATTGCTCTAATCTAGCCTTGCTCAATTCTGCATCATTTCTAACCATATGTTGTTGTCTTTCTTGTAGTCGAATGCACATGGTGGCCAGCCAGTTGGTCAACTCAAGGCATATGCTCTGGCTCACATGGGCAAGGCGACGGCCGACATCGAGTACGACCCAGATGCCCCGCTTGAGGCGTACACCAACTCCAGCGTCCACACCCGCCTCTCTTCGTACATAGAGGCGGCAAGGTCAGTCCATGGGCTGGGCTACGATCCGAGAATCGAGGAGCGCCTTGATCCTCAGCTCATGATGAGGGTGGGGCAAGGCAAGAAGCATGGCCGGTTCTGGATTGGCAACGGCGCCTTCGACACGGCCTCTACTCCTCCTCTCCACCAACTCCGAGCAGCGAGCTCGAGCTCAAGTGTGCCCATATGCCAACGGCCGACCGCGGTGTCGGCACTCTAGGTAAGCATTTGTGTTTCATTTGTCGCTTACATACCTTACCTATGCATTATTGAAACATTGGGGTCAAATGCTGCAGGCCTACGTGCAGGAACTGTAGGCCGAGCGGGAGGCCGAGCGGTAGAGGCTACAAAATTTGGAGGCCCAGCGGGAGCAAGATCAGCGGCAGATGGCCGAGATGATCAAGTTCATGCAGCAAATTGGCCAGCAACAAGGTTGGCGATCCCATAGACGTTGCTTGCTCCAGATCCACCTCCACAACGTCCTGATTCTACCCTGGTGAGTATAAGTACGAAGTTTTACTTTCTATGCTGAAACTTAGAGAAACCTAGTGAAACCTAGAGAAACCTAGTGGTGGTGAAGTGTTGGTGGTGAAGTGTTGGTGATGGCGGTGATGTGGTGGTGGTGGTGGTAGTGGTAGTGGCGGATATTTATCTTGCATATTTATCTCTTCTCTTGTCGCTCACGTGCAATCTCTTCTATTTTGTGCAGCATCAATCGGGGGCGGCGTCGAACCACCTCGGAGGGTCGTCGGGATCGCACGTTGGGCCATCCCAACCTAGACCGTCGCCGTGAGCTTCAAATGGCAGCCGTTGTGATATAATGCACTTGTGAACTTTGTGAACTATGCTTGTGTGTTTGGACTTTGGACTTGGGAGTCGAGATTGTGATACTTGTATGCTATGTTTGTGTTTGTGGTGGATTGTGATATACATTTGTGTGATATATAGTTGTGTTATATATATATATATATATATATATATATATATATATATATATATATATATATATATATATATATATATATATATATATATATATATATATATATATATATATATATATGATGTATATCTTGTTTGCAACGATGGAAGACTAAAAACCAAAAAAAAATTGATTTTTTTCACTTCTTTGCCGAGTGTCATGACCATGACACTCAGCAAAGCTGGGAATCTGGGACACTAAGCTTCCCAGCTTTGCCGAGTGCCATGGTAAAGGCACTCGGCAAAGAAAATTAAAAAAAACTGCTTTGCCGAGTGCCTACCTACAACACTCGGCAAAGAAAATCCAAAAAAAAGAAAACAAGCTTTGCCGAGTGCCAGATGCAGGCACTTGGCAAAGCATTTAAAAAAAACACATTTCTTTGCCAAGTGCCGACGCGTGGCATTCGGCAAAGGGGCTGTCACCATGACCTGGCCGTCACGGCGGCTTTTCTTTGCCAAGTGCCGTCGTGGCACTCGGGAAATCCTTTGCCGAGTGCCCGACATGCGGCACTCGGCAAAGAAGCCTTTGCCGTGAAGGGATATGCCGACAGCTCTTTGTCGAGTGCAGCACTCGGCAAAGGCTTTGCCGAGTGCAAAGCCTTCTTTGCCGAGTGCAATTGCACTCGGCAAAGCACGCGTCTGCTGTAGTGTATGCATCTCTTTCCCTCTCTATATATGTTATGTTAAAAAAAGATGTCACATAAAACACTCACGTTGGGATGATCACGTACCAATGCAAATTACAAATCTCGTGATGAGTCTATGTGTGGGATCCCCATCATGTTGATCACAATTTAGATCTAATAGGAAATGGAAGTTTGATCTAATAAGAAGATATTTTCTCTATTTTCCAAACTAGTATATATATAAATATTTTTTTTTACTATTACCTTCTATAATAAGAGGAAATATGTGATAAAAGTCACTCAGGTCGACGGTCCACATACAGTCAATTCGGAGTACCGCAACAAAGCCCATATGAGAATGACACAATCCTTCTGGTGCACTACATACAAAGAAATATGTCACTTAGCAATTCTAAGACAGATCCATGCTTGTTACCAAAGTGCCCCCTAAATATTGCAGTTGTTCCATCTTGTTTTCTCAACTAATAAATGGGAAATCATTCAACCTTCCCATTTGTAGTTAGCTGCACGCCAGAGGTTGCTCTGTTTGAAGCAAAGATATATATGGTTAGAGATAATTCAAGATGTATGAGACGAACTCGATATACTTGTGGATTGCACCAGTTAAGCATTTTGCACATTTGAACCCAACAGGTTGACCTAGTTTAATCCAGATGGCTAGGTGAATCCAATTTGTGTAGAAAAAGGAAATCTTTGTTCAGGTCTTTGTAAGAGTTTTTTACCCAACCATCTGTAATAAAAATGTTCCAGCCTCCGGGCGCCTAACCAAGAGAACCTTTCATAAAGCAACAAAATAGAGAGACCGAATGACTCTACCCGCAAACCAATGGAGAGCCTATTTAAAGACAACCAGCCATTTTTTGACTTAAATCTCTGTTGTTGTGGTCTCCATCACATGAAAATGACCAGTAAAGAAATGTGTAATATTGTTTCTGCCAAAAAAAATGTAGAGGGTATTGCTGGATGTCCAACTGTCGTCCCCGACCAAATATGCCCTCTAAGGTATTAATAGTCATCACATACCATTTCGAGAGCTAACTTTTAGTAGGCAATAAAGAGTATGAAAATAATACTATGCAATAAAGAGTATGAAAATAATACCATTTCGACAGTTAACACCCTGAACTAATTTTGTGTTCAGTTTACCCATCTTGATCTTTTAGTTGGTCTATTTCCCTATGTACAAGCCGATTTTACAACTTTTCTAGGGTGATATAGAGTATCATAAATTATAAGAATTGCAATACACAATTTCTTAAATATGTCGAGGTGGGTGTTAACTAAAAAAAATATAGTTTAGCATTTATGCTCTCCTACATGGCGGGTGTTACCTCCACGATGTCAGGTGTTTTTGCCTGTTTTCTTGATGTATACTCGAAAAACACATAAAAATTACCTTTATTAATTCGGAAGATGAAAATCCTTTTTACCATCGATTCACTCCATTGTGAATGGTGAATTGAAATGTGAAATATCCGTAGTCGTAGGTTGTAGTGTTCTGATGTCCACAAGTAGTGGTCCTTGCTTGTACATTTGGCTATCCTTCTTAACATCATCATAGTAACAATTAGACAGTCAAGTCATGTCCAGAGTATAGCCTCTCCGACAAGGAACGCATGTAAAATAAGACGACAATCACCTTAGCCAGCTAGGGCATTAAAATTGTTGAGACTTATTCGGTCTATTCATGATTTGTAGAAAAACTGACCACATCATTCATGTTGTCCTCAGCAAGTTTTGCACAAAACAGTCCAATATCGTGGTGGAGGCCCACATTCAAAGCAGCAATCCTCATGGAGGAGTATGTAGGAATATTGTACCCAATATTTTGAAGCACCCTTAAACATGCTTGCACAACATATTTTTGCACAGTAATACCTTGAGGTTGACCGCTGCTCGTCCTATCGATGTATAAAACCATACCTTGTTGGTTACCCGCCCTAACGAGAATAGAAAAGCTAATTCGACATTGCTTGAGTCGACCATCTATAGGGAATGTATCAACATTGAGGAAATGAACCCCGAAATTTGAGAGTGTCTCTTTGAACCATGGTACAGGATGAATTGTCAACATTTAAGAATTATATATCAGAACAAAATATCTATAGAGGTGTCTTTAAAACATGTTATTTACTATGCTTGAATATGGGTGGTTTGGCCTCCCCAATGCTGGTTGGTTTAACTTGCAAGCCATCATTTGCTGAAGTATTCACGGTCAGAAAATGCGAGAAAAGCTAAAAATAAGGAACCGACAATTCCAGAGATTAAGTGTACCGATCGTCATGACCTAAACTCTGAACCGTCAAACCTGAGTAAAATTAGATACTCTAGCAACTTGCGAACAAAGGCGTGCATGCCTCACATGGAAGGCCGAACCTGGACTTTAGGGCCTAATAAACTGTCCAAGCTGCATAAAATTACATACTAACAACTTGGGAACAAATGTGAGCATGCCTCACGTGGAACACTGAACCTGAACTTGTAAAATTACATACTAAGAACTCGCCAACAAATGCGCGCATGCGTGCGTCACGTGGAACATCCAACCTGGACATGCAAACAATAAGAATGAATAGACCCGCTCTAAAAAATCTATCCTAGATCGAGCTGACATCTACAGACCTGCTGCTCCCTTTTCCCATTTGATTGACACCATGGCCGTACAATAACTAGTGCCGGTTCGGATACACTATTTTCCCTGCGGGCACGCAATTATATAGGCACAACCAGTGATGCTCCATTATCGATACACGTCATGTAACTAGAGCAAGCATGAATAATCTATTATTAGTGCCGGCTACAAAACCACCATGGATACATGCTCTCCTAGTGGCGGCACAAAAACTGGCAGAAAGGAAGGGTTTGGACTGTAGTAGTGCGACTTCTCTGTATTTGCCAACCATGGTCTTGTTTTTTACATACTCCATGAATTTGCAACTGGAGTGCAATATACATTATATCAACAACTAATTGACAAGAAGATATATGCATTACAAACCCATAATAATTTAAATTACTTCATTACAAACCCATTCATTACAAACACATAATAATTTAAATTTGTTCATTACAAACTATAATAATTTAGATCAGTTCATTATTACAACTAACAATAATTTAACTTCCTAGAATTTTCTAACGTTGTACCATGTACTCGGAGAAGTGCAGATCATTCATTTCATATGCCAAAATGTCACTGATGTAGCGCAATGTATTTACTAGTGCACTCTCCCTTGCTTCACAAGATCGTTCACATGGTCTATTGACGACGATCAACATTGGTCGAGAATCTTCACTCCTAGTCACAAGAATTTTTTCCTAGATTCCCTCTGAAGTGAGAACAGGGCCACCATGTTCCCATTTATAACGACCCAAGTGATACATGGCCTGGTTTAAAATGGCTTCAAAGCTACAACTTGCGTATGTTACGTCGTTCTCCTGAATCTGCAAGTGTTGGAAAAAATGTGGTTATCATGCATATATATAGACATAACAATTAATCTAGATATAAGTTATGAGACTGACCACATCATTCATGTTGTCCTGAGCAAGCTTTGCACAAAACAGTCCAATATTGTGGTGGAGGCCCACATTCAAAGCAGCAATCCTCATGGAGGAGTATGTAGGAATATTGTACCCAATATTTTGAAGCGCCCTTAAACATGCTTGCACAGCATATTTTTGCGCAGTAATGCCACGAGGTTGACCGCTGCTCGTCCTATCGATGTATAAAACCATACCTTGTTGGTTACCCGCCCTAGCGAGAATAGAAAAGCTAATTCGACATTGCTTGAGTCGACCATCTATAGGGAATGTATCAACATTGACGAAATCAACCCCGAAATTTGAGAGTCTCTCTGAACCATGGTATAGGATGAATTGTCAACATTTAAGAATTATATATATCAGAACAAAATATCTATAGAGGTGTCTTTAAAACATGTTACTTACTATGCTTGGATATGGGTGGTTTACCCTCCCCAATGCTGGTTGGAAGCTCAGATCATACACATAATTATTTTGCAGATCCTGCGAAGGGAGTTCGGCCATATCTTCTCCTAAATTTATGTGAAGGAAAACAGTTATAGTAGAGGAACAGGAGAGGAGAGGAGTAGAAGTAGGAGCAGAGGACAGGAGAGGAGAAGAGTAGAAGTAGTAGAACTAGGATAGGAGAGTCTACAAAGCAGCATCAGTATTATTAATAGATAATGTTGTTGTGCAACCAAAATATCGCTACCAACATAAATTAGTGTTATCCAAACTAATAGGCCTCAGACACCATAATTAAATCATCATACAATTGTGTTATCCAACTACATCGACCATCTAATTGTGTCATCACAGGCCTAAGTATTGCAGTTGCATTGACAGCTCATGGAAAGCCTCATCTAAAGTCCAAACACCATCACCAACAGACTAATAATCACCACATTCTTGCAAGAACCACTCTTACCACTCTGAGGGAGATGCTTTCACCACAATCAGTTGGGACCAGATTAGGGGAGGTAGTTGCTGCTCCAATATAGGCATTGAAATCTCTAAGTGTATGGTCATAGTTGTTGTACTTCTTGTGTATAGCATTTTTGAACCCAAGCACATATTCACTAGCCTCATGCCAAGACATATAAATCCTAAGTTTCTTCCCGTTGAAAACAACATAGCAAGGGTCCATTTCCTAGTGGAAGTGAAGAAAATAGCCATCAATCAAGTTCAAACTAACTCACAAAACGAGTAGTAATAGTAGTAGTAGAGGTAGAGGGCTCAGAAACATATCAATCATAATTTGATAAAGAACTTGGAGCATAAAGGCTTCATAAACACGGTGAGAATATATAAAAAAATAGTGAGCATATAGAAAAAGACAGTAGGGGCGGCTGGTAATGATGCCAAGTTCCTCACAAGTTCTTGATCATCAGCTCATATTCCATATAATGTATGGACTTAGATAATTTCATCATCGGCAAAACAGAGGAGAGGAGAGGAGAGGGGAGATTTGGCAAAAAAGCAATAGCTGCTTAATAAACATAGAGAGGAAAAGGTGTAAAAAAACAGCTGCTACTTCCCAAACATAGAGGATAGGAAAGGTGACAAAAAACAACAGCTGCTTATAAGTAGGGGGGCATTCGATCATCATATGAGCTACCTCATATGCATTAGAATTTCTTTTTTCTGTTGCCTGATAGATCTATAAGATAGAAGGAAGTCTCGTAAGGAGAAGAAGAAAGAACTAGCCACATCAGATAGCTTCACCTGTGAGAACTGAACCTTAACGCTTCCAAATTTTAAATGATGAGATCATAACAAAAGAGAAAGAGTTGATCCTAAAGCTGGATTATGATAGAGTTAACTGGTGTTCACTCTATGCAGGCTAGAAAAGAAATATGAAAGTTCCCTTGTGATATGCTTCAGACGATCAGCATGATTGTAGATATACCGTAAATTTCTACAAAATTAGATAGAGATGAGAATATAGCGTAGAAAACAACACAAAACCAACCAGTTTGCATAATCATTTTACATGGAATAGCTACCAAAACTCATAATCAAATAAAATTGCAAAATGACTTCTCAATCTGAAAATAAAAGATGAACCACACACGCCCCAGTTTAGAATAGGGTGTTAATTTGTGATCATTGAATAAATAACCTTAATTATTTGGCATAATCATGATAGCTGGTCAGCTACTAAATTCAAGTTGGTTCAAAGTCCATACAACACTGAAATCTCAAAACAGTATGCACACCACAACCAAATGCAAAGTATGTTCTATAGAATGGATAAGAATTTGATAATTTTTTACACTACTACACAAACTTTACTGGAGGCGGGCGTTTTCGGTTTCCTACGACGGGCAAAGCCATCCGCCACGGCCTAGAGGCCACGGTAAATCGTGGCTTAACCACGGCGGCGGTTTTGCCCGCCGCGGTTAACCGATTTACCGCGGCGGGCGGTGTAACGTGCCCGCCGCGGTAAATATACTTTTACCACGGCGGGCACGTTACACCGCCCGCCGCGGTAAATTATTTTACCGCGGCGGACACCTTTTGTGGCCCGCCACGGTTATGTTCATTAGCCGTGGTGGGCTTTATTATTTGCCCGCCTCGGTAAATTATTTCTTGAATTAAAAAAAATGCAGCAGGCATATAAATTCAAATTCAAATCACATCCAGATTTCACAGATTAAACTTAAAAAGTATGCAGGCATTACACATGAGATAATATACATATATATACATTCACTTAGTCGTTCTTGTCATCGTTAATTCATTACACTTACATATTAAAGTCGTTATACATGCGTTAAGGTGTAATCCTGCGGACGCATCATCGTGGGCCATTTCCTCAGCCTCTCGTACTCCGGTAAAATCGCTAGCGCGCTGTTCTCATTGAAGAACGTGCCCCCTTCAAGCACGCATTTGTCTAAGACAAACTTACATATGTCTGCCTTTGTCTGCTTGAAGGAGTGTTGGGTGCTCTGCACGTCTCTCGACCAGTTCAATCCATTCTTGAGCACCCTCCTACTGCTGCTGTACTGCTTGCACGCCCTCAGGAACTCACAGGCATAGAAGCCACAGATTTGTGATCCTACCGGTTGTTTGGCACACTGCATGATCGATACACAAGCATTACAACACAGGCATTAGAACGCATATGAACGGAAAGCACAATTAAACCTTTCAAATACTTACCAGAAAGTTGCGTCTGATTTTGATGCGGTTCTTATGCTTAGCCTTAAAATTCTCTGTTCTTCGATCATAGCATTTAGGATCCTTCACGTACTCCTTATAAGCGCTATACGAAATGTACTAGTATTAGGCAGGGCATTAGAACGCATATGAGAAGACAGTTCAGTCACTTACACTCTGAGGCAATCTTCAAAGGCCTTATACCCTTTTAAGTTTGGCACTGTCAACAAATCAAACACGCAGGCCCTGCCATCCTGAGGGTAGATGATAAATGCAACCCAATGACCCTCGAGGCCTTGGCTGCGCCATTGAAACAAAATACAGGTTACGACGAGAAATAATAATACTAGCTAGCTACCCACTTATCTCTATAGGCATGTCTTCGACTTACCCAAAGTGGTAGGCAGCTAGGATACACCCATTTCCCCTGATCTTCTTCATTGCTCCTAGTATGTACCTTGAAATGTTCAACTTCTCATTGTCCATCAGTTTCTTCCTGTGCGCCTCTCTCTGTTCCTTGGTCAAGTCTTTCATGGTTGGATGATTGTCATCTAGGTGGTAACCAATGATGATTCTTTGAGCAATATGCATTGGAGATAGATAGATAACATCAAGTTTTAGTTCCTTGGATATATAGGCCATCAACCTTCAAGGACAAGCCATCGTGGCATATATAAGTAGTCTTGACCGATTCAAAGGCAGGTGATATGTGAAGCTCGCAATTCATCACTTACATAGAGAACAAGGTGACTTGGGCGATGTCAAGGTCTTGTTCCTGCAGTAGTCTGTACATGTCGTGGAAGTCCACGGGGAGTTCTACATCGTTGTCGGGCAAGTGGAAGTACTCCGCCACAACCTTGACTAGAAAACCATGTAGGCCAGCTTTTGCCACTTCCATGTACCAGAGATGAAACCTCCTTGTCTCCCACCTTTCCTCGTCGATGAGCTGGGCCTTGGTTATCATGAACTTCCCATGCTCGTAATGGCCGGGGCAGTCATTCGATTCAGGAAATAGATGGAAAGGTGATCTCGGCCTAGGATAGAAATGTTAGTACCATATTATGGCAAAGAAAAATTATTAGCAAATTATGCTCGCCGCTACCATACCTTTCGAACTCAAGTGAGTATGTGAGCTACCCTTGGTCGCCTTTAGTCTTCACCGACGGTGGAGGACAGTGGCTTGTGCTCGCAATGGCAGCAGGCGGTGTCTTTGCCCCCGGTTCCTCCGTGCCTCCCGGTCCTTTGCTCGTGCCCTTAGACGGACTGTCGGGAGGTGGAGGTGGACTTGTTGTTGGAGGAGGAGAACGAGGGTGAGGGCTTGTGCTCACAATGGCAGCAGGCGGTGTCTTTGCCCCCAGTTCCTCCGTGCCTCCCAGTCCTTTGCTCGTGCCCTTAGACAGACTGCCGGGAGGTGGAGGTGGACTTGTTGTTGGAGGAGGAGAACGAGGGTGATGGCTTGTGCCTCGGGGTGAGTTCCTTCCCTTGTCTTTCTTCGGTTATGCGTAACGGAAGACGGTTATGCGTAGGTTTTGGCTGTAGTCAAGTTCCCATATTTCTTCGACTTGCCCATAGTATTGCCTCCTCTGGCCCGTGGACTCTTCTTCGCCCTCGTATCGAACACCGCAGTTCTATGCCAAGCTCTTCTTGTCCTCGTCTTTCATGTGGAACCTGTAGCCCTGGACGTCATACCCTTGCCACGTGGTGATTTGGCTGGATAGGCCTAACACAAGCCTCTTAACGGTCTCCGTATCTTCATCAGGGCATCCTTCAAGGGGTATGTGTTGCTCTTTGAGCCACTCTATGAAATTGCTCTTGTGATGGTTCTAGACCCATGCCTCCGTGCGCTATCCATCATTAGCGGTGCGGTCTCTTCTAGGTGCTTTTCAATGTATTTCTCCATGCTCACTAACTAATGAAGGATGCTGTAATGAGCTTCTTGCACCGTTCGGTTTGCCACATCGGTGCGTACTTTTCGGCCTATGCACCCCATCCCTGAGGTTTTGCCTTCGTGCTGATGGACAGGCAGCCCAATCACCCTCCCATCTCTTATGTACCTCATACACCAGTTCACGGCCTCCTCCGTTGTGTATGCCTCGATCATAGAGCCCTCCGGGTAAGCGCGGTTATGGACGTATCTGTTGAGGGTGGACATGAACCGCTCGTATGTCCACATCTGGTGTAGGTACATGGGGCCCAGTTGATGGATCTGATCGACCATATGCATCATTAGGTGTGGCATAATATCAAAGTAAGATGGTGGAAAGCACATCTCGAGCTGGCAAAGGGTCTCCGCGATGAACTCCTTCAGGGTAGGCAACTCAGCCTTATCAATGACCTTCTGGGTGATGCGGTTAAAGAAGTATGACAACCGTGTGATGACCATCTTCACATACTCTGGACGGATAGCCCTAATCGCAATTGGTAGGAACACCATCAGCATGATGTGGCAGTCATGTGAGTTGTAGCCGGTCATTATGAGGTCTTTCATGGAGACCAGGCTCTTGATGTTGGAAGAGAAACCAGTCGGCACCTTGATACCCCTAAGCAACTTAAGAAAAGTCATCCTCTCATCTTGCGTTAGGTTGCAGGCCGCACCCAGGATATCAACTTTACTGTGCTGAGGTGGTCCCGGGTGAAGGTCCGGCCTGATGCCCAGATTGACAAGATCCATCCGTGACTTGATACCATCCTTTGTCTTGCCCTTGATGTCCAGCAGGACACCGATCGTGCTTTCGAAGACATTTTTCTCCAGGTGCATGCAGTCGATGGCATGTGGTGTATTCAGTGTTTTCCAATACGACAGGTACTTGAAGAAAATTGACTTCTTCTTGAAAGGAACGGCGGCGGGGACTTCCTCCATCTGGTCCCACTTTCGCTTCCTTGTCTGCTTGGTCCCCTCTTTAGGCGGCTTCTTCTTCTTTCCAAACTCCACCTGATCCATGTCCTTGACCATCTCATACACCTTTGTCCCCCAACTAGTCTGCGTCGGTTGATCACGCTGCGGCTCGTCCTGATTGTCAAAGTAGTTGTTCATAATACTTCTTCTATACCTGTGATTTTTGGCAAGGAACCGTTTGTGCCTCATGTACACCATCTAATTGGATCCCTTAAGGTAAGTGTAGCAGGTCCCGTTGATGCAAATTACGCAGCCGGTCTTTCCTTTGATCTGCCCCGACAGTGAGAAGAGACTAGGGTAATCGGTGATGGTGACAAAGATGATTGCTTTTAGTGTGAACTTCTCCTTGCGGGATGCATCCACCATCTGGACCCCAACATCAAATAGTATCTTCATTTCCTCCATGAATGGCTCTAGGAACACATCTATATCGTTGCCGGGCTGCTTCGGTCCGGAGATAAGCATGGTTAGCATAAGGTACCTACGCTTTTGACATAGATGGGGAGGTAGGTAGTACATGGTGAGCATGACGGGCCGTGCTGTGCGAGCTACTAAGCTCACCGAACGGGTTCATCCCGTCGGTACTCAGCAGGAACCTAACATGCCTAGGCTCCTTGCCAAACTCCGGGTAGGCCTTGTCGAAATCCTTCCACTACTTGCCATCAGATGGGTGCCGTAGCTTGCCATCGTCTTTCAGGCGATCAGCTGATGCATTCCAGGACATGAGCTTGGCATCGTCCGGGTTCCCGAATATTGCACACAGGCGATCGGTCACGGGTAGGTACCACACCGACAGTGCTGGACTTTTCCTGTGCGTGTAGCCCTCTTCTTCATCGTCCTGCTGAGCCGAGATCTGTTTGGCCGCACTGCTCTTCTTTGCCCCCTTCTTGTTCTTCTTCTGACCACCCCTCAAGCCTCCCTCGTCTTCTGCATCCACGCGATAACCATCATTTTTCTTGTACCGACTAAAGCCGCAGTGCGGACAACTCGTCAAATTCTCATACTCATTGCCCTGATACATGATGCAGTGGTTAGGGCATGCATCAAACTTTCTAAGCTTCATCGCCACAGGCTGGATCAGCTTCTTGGCCCGATAAGTATTGGTGGCCACCTTGTTAGTCGTTGGGTACGTGGTGGCAAGGTAGCTTAACAACTCATTGAAGCTAGTGTCAGACCAACGATGATGAGCCTTCAACATCAACATATGGAGGTTAAAACAGAGCACCGTGCACTCCTTCGGACAATCGCCGCCGTCCTTATAAAGAGGATCAACTGCCGCCTGCTTCAACTCTCTAAAATTCTCCAACCACTTTGGGCAACCCAACACAACGTCGTCTTCATCGAAGTGTTGGCTCACAGTATCCTGACCATCCCCACCGTTGCCGGCTTCATCGGCCATGTCTTGCATTAGATCATCCACCGTGATGTAATCACGACAACTGTTGTCACTGTCGGCTGGCGCAGCTGCTGCTGAAGATGATGAGGAGCCGAGTGCTCCTAAAGGATCTTTATTCACCGGTGGTGCTGTCGTCGTCAGCGTCGAAGAGCTCACTCCAGATGCACCACCACTCGCACCAACTCTTTTGCCGTGAAATGTCCAGACTGTGTAGCCCTCGACGAAACCATACATGATCAAATGAGTTTGCACCTCGCTGTCTCGGTGGGCTTTTAGGTTCTTGCAATGAGAACATGGACATATGGTTGTCATCCGCTTCAGTCTCTCACGGTGAGCTTTACCAGCACAATAAACTTCCTTAATTCAAAGAGGTACCGCAGATCATTCACTCTATCGATCCGGTACATCCATTCCGACCTATCCATCATACCTGCGAACATTATCCATCACAATCAACATTAAATAAAGAAGAATTAGGAGAAATTGATGATTTTTACGTCCAAAATCATGAAAAAGAGAGGAAATGACGATGTGAAAGATGAAGCATGCATCTATGATGAATCTAAAGTTAAAGAAATACATGACATCATTTTTTCCATTAAAATTGATCTAGATCTAGATCTAGATCTAGAGAACTCTAGGTGATGGAAATAGAGAGAGAGGATGGAAGGAGAGAGGGAGAGCCTTTATGAACCTCTTATGATGTCCTCCTCCCTCAAATCCAAGCCCTTCAACTCAAATCAAAAGTTTCCTCAAATTTTAGGGCAAAGCCTCCCCCCATGAGTTTGAGAGAGGAAGACCCGTGGAGAAGATGAAGGGGTGGTGCTGTGTATTTGTACAGGCTTTACCGCGGCGGGCAAGATAAAACGCCCGCCTCCGTAAATCAACTCTTTACCGCGGCGGACAGTTTAAAGTGCCCGCCACGGTAAATCGTATTAACCACGGCGGGCGATTCATACTGCCCGCCGTGGTCAATAATGATTTCCTGCGGCGGGCAAGTAAGGTGGTCCGCCGCAGTAAACCCTTTTCCCGCAGTGGGCGCCTCGCTGGCCGGCCACCGGTTAACCGTGGCGGGCAAAAGAGGTGCCCGCCACGGAGCCCATTTTGGCCACGCTGCGCAAATTGATTCCTGTAGTAGTGTTAGCTGCTCACCCATAATTCCAAAAAGTAAAAATTCTTGCACAAATATTTTTTTAGCTGCTGACCCATAATTCGGTGGAAAAATTTATCTGTCAAGCAAGCCTAAAGAGGCTGGTGGTAGAGGCCCCAAAACTACCAATAAGGCAAACATGCTCATTCAGCCAGGAAAAATAACGGCAACAGAAAACTAGAGCTACTAAAAAAGTTAACAACATTTTCCTTTCTGATTTACTAAATGAACAACAAAGTATATGTGCATGTCAGTTACTCCGGGACATAGATCTGGGGTAACAATGCCATAGCTGCCTTCTCATGAGCTACTAGGATTGCATTCCATCAGCCATCAAGACATAGTAGTTCTCAGTGCACAGAGTCTTTTGACATGCTTCCATAGGCTGCATACTATTTCATCCTACCGTGACTAAACCCGTGGCAGATCCAGAGTATGTCTAGCCAAAAAACTAATATACAACACAGTATAATCCAATACAAATTTTGGTACAAGGTTTGAAACACGAGTTGTGAATAGCAGGCAGGCTTGACGACAGGACATACACAGCTAGCATCAGATTGCAAAACGTAATTTGCTGAGAGAGAAGCAGAGCACTGCTCCATGTTTCAGTTTTCAGTACTCACTGCCAACTAATTTTTGTATTCCTTGTGTCAGAGAAAAAATAGCATCATAGCATTGCAGAAGTACTACTTAAGCAAATTACTCATCAATTTTTGTATGTTTGTAAAACACCAAAGGAAACTGTCATTTTGCTTCAGTCCTGGCTGTGCTCAATTTTTTTCTAGCTAAACATCTGCTATGTTGCGTATCTTGGTAATTCAGATGCACTGTTGGCCTACTAAACAATACCCCGATTGTAATCCTTGGTACATGTCATGGGTGTGGATGAAGGGGGGTATGAGCCAGCATGTCCATGAACCACCCCTCATGTACAGAAGGAGACTGGATTAGTTTGGTTAGAGAGATAAGATTAAAAATGGGATTGTTAGCTAGATACAAGATAAGGTTGTTAGCTCCAGGCCTTTACCATCATGATTGGATTTATTAGCTTATATAAGGCTGTGGCAGTCTCCTCATTTGATCAAAACAAGAATCAGTCCATCTAATTTCTCATCTACATCTGTACTTCTATTTCATCATGATCCAGTTTCTCATCCTTAATAACTGATTCCACCCAGGACACCCTCCAGTGGTGATTATCTCAACTCTGACTATGACAGTACATCACTAGGGTCTAGGAACACTGAGCACGAAACAAAGTAAGAAAACAGGGGTGTATAGTGCTATTTACTAAGAGAGGACATTCAATATGTTCATCAAATGCATATCTCTGCTTGAATCAAACAGTGTGTGTAGTCTGAACATTTGAACAGAGTATAAAATCTTGTATATCGACATGCATTGAATATATGACTCACACATCATCATCTAGCATAACAAGTTCAAACAAGTGCTTGCTAAATCTCTCAGAGTAATAAGGTCATAGTTGACTAAGCTTTTCGATACAAGTGATCCATGTTGAGACTGCAGAGTTTCAAAATGACTACTTGTAACAACTATTTCTAGTGTCTATCAGAATTCTGGATTTTTGGAAATTCAAAGGAATAGCAAGTTCGGGGATTGCATTTAGTCAACACACCTTAAATCAATTAAAAAGGATTCATGCTTATGCTAAAGCTGTCGCTTTTCCACTAGTATTGTAGTTAGTCAAAGAGTACTAAAAACAATAACAAGTACTAAACTGATGAATCATCATATGAATGAATGAATTGGCAACATGGAAGAACAAAGATGGTACTAGATCGACAGGCAGCAGATAGTAGTAGTACACAGTTGCGCGGCAGATAGTAGTAGCATCAGGAACAAGTGATGGAGCAGCAAGCAGCAAGCAGCGAGCAGCAGCAGTGGTGGATCCGAACCTATCAGGTGTAGGGGAAGCTGTGGAGGAGCGTGGACAACGGTGGAGGTGCGCGGATGCCAGAGAGCATGGGCAGCCGGGCCGCCCGCCGTTGGAGGTGTGTGGACGCTGGACCCTAATGGGCACCGGGGCCGCTAGCTGGGGGATGGAGCGTGGACGCTAGGTAAGGAGCGTGGACGTCGGAGAGCTCGGGCACCGTGGCCGCTCGCTGGGGGAGGGAGCACGGATGCCAGAGCGCACGAGCACCTGGGCCACGGGAGGGCGGGGAGCAGGCCCGCGGCACCTCAAGGTCGGAAACGAGATGGCAGCGAACCGGGTCGTGGATGTGGACGGCACGGCCGCAAACCCTAACTTGCTTGGCGGCTCGGGGGATGGAGCGGGTTGGCGGAGCTCGAGGTCGGGGATGGGGAGGAGGCGGCGGGTTGGCCGGCCGGGGGCTCTAAAACCCTAGCCACCGTGGAGATGGGGCACGCGGCATCGTGGTGGCCCAGGAATGTCGAGCTGTGGCCCGGGGGTGCAGAGAGGGGGCACTGACGTCGGGAGAGGTCCAGGAGGCGGCGACAGTGGGGCACCGACGAAAACTTAGCAGCCTGACGACGTTCGGAGGAAGAAGAGAGCGCCCAACACTTACGAAATTTTGGCTCCCGAGCGCCCGTGCTTATATACCCAGGACAATTTGTAGGGACGGCTTAAAACACCAGTCACCCGTACAAATGCATTTGTAGGGGTGGTTCCTAATCTAGCCGCCCCTACAAATATTTTCCATTTTATTAAATTATTAATTCTATATTTTTTGTATCACAAAAACACAAAGTAAATGTATATAATATTTTGTATTATTCTATATATGCACAAATATATGTAAACAATATAGAAAACAAAAAAAATCAAAAATTAAAAATTTGAAAGAGTCATGTGACTTTGTTTGTACGATTCAAAATTTGAAATTTAAACAATTACAACTTGAAACAACATTTTGAAAGAGTATATGATTTCAACTAAAAAAGTCATGAATGTAAAAGTTGTTGAACTCATCACTATCTACAACTTTTATTTTGGTCACTTCTTTATTTGACAAAGTATTAGTAAACATTGTTCACAAGTTCACATATCACTCATAGTTTCATGAACTATATGAGAGACATGTTGATTTATGAACAATGTTTACTATCACTTTGTTAGATGAAGAAATAACCAACATAAAAGTTGTAGATCTTGATGAGTTATACATATTTGGTATTCATCACTTTTTCAGCTGAAATCATTTGGCGTTTCAAAATCTTGTTAGAACTTGTCATTTTTTTAAATTTGAAAATTTGAATTGCTCAAACTTTGTCAAACGAAAAGAATGACCAAATCAACACAGTAACTTAATAGGGCATGACTTTAGAAAAATTTAGGAAACAAATCATCACATTTGGAGTTAGTATGAGGGAGAAAGACTAGTTACAAAATTTATCCATAGATTAAAAAGAAAAATCACAATTGTTTATGATGATCAATGATGAACAGGTGTGATTTCTCTTTTTAATCTGTGGCTCAAACTTGTAACTAGTTTTTCTCCCTCATACTAACTCCAAATGTGATGGTTTTTCCTATTTTTTTCTAAAATCATGCTCTATTTTTTTAGTCGGTCATCTATCTTTGTCACTAATTTTGGATAATTCAAATTTCGACAGGAGCTGTGCTTCTATCTCTGTTCGTCCCATCTGGATTCTTCTTTCCATAGACGACGCGTATGTTTTTCACCATTCTGTACACGTGTTCTCCGTTATGATGTCTCTCTAGAGGGGGTTCAATCTTGAGGGTGTTGTCATAAAATCTATAGAACAATTTGCTGCGGTTCTTGTGACTTGTCTTTAAGAAGCGCCGATTTCTTAGGTAAACTATCTTCTTGGATGCATGCAGGAACACCCATGTAGTACCATCCAAGCAAACTAAGCATCTCGTCTTCTCTTTGATCTGTCCAGATAAAGCAAACAGCGCGGGGTAATCATTGGTAGTAACAAATATTATTGCTCTACATATGAAGTCCTTCTTTCGGAACGCATCGTACATCGGCTCCCCATGCCTCCACAGCCTCTCCATTTCTTACATCAAAGGCTCGAGAAACACGTCTATATCAATGCCTGGTTGTTTAGGGCCAGTAATAAGAATAGTGAGGAGAAGGTACTTTACAGGGATAAATAATTATATTCTTACGGTTCTTGCAACCTTTATAGGGATAAATAATTGTATCCTTATTCTCTGTCAACGTCGTTGCATGCTTCTCTGCGGCTTCAATAAATTTATCCACCTCTTCACGGAAACCTGCCTTGAACCTTAACGAACCATACATCCAAGAGTTCCTGTACTCCATCTTTTACAACAACAACAAAAAAACATTAAAGAACTTCTTATTCAGATATATATAAAAATGAATCAAATTAATAATTACTTGAGAATAATTATATATACTTCAGATATATACGAATATGAATCAAATATAATTACATGAAGCAAACAAACATACCATGGTAGAGGAAAATTAATTAATGTCCTATTTATCCATAAATAATTAAAATACATATTTGTTGATTATAATAAATAATTTCAAAGATAATAATTAGCAATAATTAATATTTTACCCAATATCTTTCATGCAAACCCTAATCCAATTTCATCAAACATAAATTTACAAAAATGAAATTAATAAAAAAACCAAACCCTAGATTTAGATCTAGATCTACATGCACATGAAACATCCATAAAACTAACTAATTGTTCACTAAAATCAAGAAACATGGACCAAATAATGGTATGATCTTGTTCCCCTACCTAATTTACCCTAGTACATTCAAAACTTGGGTCTAATTTGCTTCATAAGTAGCTCAAGCACCATAGAATTGAGAGAAAAGTAAAACTCAAATTACTCACTAACCAACTATTAAAACTTAAAAAAAAGTGTGGAATAGTATTTTCTTACCTTCTACAACATCTCCACCAAAGGATTTGAGACCAAAACCTTCCCTCCTTAGTAGAACAAGTTTTGGAAGGTGTCCAAGGCCTCCCAAGCCTTTTTTCTCGGGTATGAGTGAGTGACCCGAGGAGAAAGAAGGGGGCTGCAGCCTTTTGTACGTGAAGCATTTGTAGGGGCGGCTGGTGATTGAGCCGCCCCTACAAATCGCAACACCGGGGGCGGCTGGTGAGTGAGCCGCCCCGCCCCTACTGTGCCATTTGTAGGGGCGGCTGGTCTCGTGGGTCTCAAGCACGTCCACTGTAGGGACAGTTCCATCACCAGCCACCCTTACAAAAAAAAAAAATTATTCCATTACTACAAACATTTTTTTAGTAGTGGAACAAAGGCGTGCATGCCTCACATGGAAGGCCGAACCTGGACTTTAGGGCCTAATAAACTGTCCAAGCTGCATAAAATTACATACTAACAACTTGGGAACAAATATGAGCATGCCTCACGTGGAACACTGAACCTGGACTTGTAAAATTACATACTAACAACTTTCCAACAAATGCGCGCATGCGTGCGTCACGTGGAACATCCAACCTGGACTTCAAAACAATAAGAATGAATAGACTTGTAAAATTACATACTAACAACTTGCCAACAAATGCGCGCATGCGTGCGTCACGTGGAACATCCAACCTGGACTTCCAAACAATAAGAATGAATAGACCCGCTCTCAAAAATCTATCCTAGATCGAGCTGACATCTACAGACCTGCTGCTCCCTTTTCACCATGGCCGTACAATAACTAGTGCCGGTTCGGATACACTATTTTCCCTGCGGCCACGCAATTATCTATTATTAGTGCCGGCTACAAAACCAGTGATGCTCCATTATCGATACACATCATGTAACTAGAGCAAGCATGAATAATCTATTATTAGCGCCGGCTACAAAACCACCATGGATACATGCTCTCCTAGTGGCGGCACAAAAACCGGCAGAAAGGAAGGGTTTGGACTGTAGTAGTGCGACTTCACTGTATTTGCCAACCATGGCCTTGTTTTCTACATACTCCATGAATTTGCAACTGGAATGCAATTATAAAATAGCAGTGCATCGATGTACAATAATTTGCATTGCCGTGTCCCTTTGGGTTTGGTTTAACTCGTAAGCCATCATTTGGTGAAGTATTGGCGTACGTCCACAATTTAAGAGAAGAGTTGACAATAAGGAACCGACAATTCCAGAGATTAGGTGTACCGGTCAGGATCTAAACTATAAACTCTAAACTGTCGAACCTGCGAACGCCGAAACTGGACTTTAGGGTCTAAACTGTCCAAGCTGCGTAAAATTACATACTAACAACTTGTGAACAGATGCACGTTTTCTTCACGTGGAACATCGAACCTAGACTTCCGTGCAATAGGAATATTAACAGCACATGCATGCAGACCTGCTTCCCATAATCTTTGGATCCTAGATCGATGACATCCACAGACCTGCACCCTTTTGTTATTTGATTGACACAAAGACTATATACAGGAGACTTACCAAGCCTCAGTGTTGGGAAGTTAATAGTGTAACAAGTTAGGTCAGATGTCCACGGATAAAGAGGTAATTTCTCAGTATATATGGATCAATGCAAAATTCATAGCTCCATTAAGTTCAGGTGTAAGGCAAATGTCGCACTTAGTTCCAGTCTACCAGATCTTGCAAAATTGTTAGAGACACAACATAGTTTATATAATCCCAATTAAGTACACTGCAAAAAACTAAGCAAACTACCATGTGAGATGCATCAAGCATCCTCATATGGGTTAAGCACGGCACAGAAAATTTCAGGAGAAAGATGAAGCTTTATTAACTCACTCCGATTGGAAGTAGGAAGCGCAGATCCACACAAGGTAGGACCTTGTCTCCTCCAAGCTCGGTTTGGCGTCACTGCTGCGTTCTCCTCAGAGCCTAGCTCGGTGTCGCTGCTGCCTTCTCTTCCTTAGAGCTTCGACGGAGGAAAAGAGTAGAGGTGGCCTGAGGGATGGCGTGCTGAATGCAGGGTGTCGGAGGGCTCGATGAAGGGCGTCGGTGGGCTGGATCCAGGGCACCAGCGGCCTGAGAGGTTGCAGAGCTCGGTCTTGGATCAGCAGGGCCGGTCCTGAGGGTTTTTGGACCTAGAACAAAAATATATAGATGAGTTATGACCGTGCTGCAGATGTTAACTAGCACACCGAAATTTACAGTAGAAATATAGTATTTCTCAGAAGAAGCAAAATAAGCATGGAAAAGATGCTAGCTGAATACAACAACGAATACTCCATTTCCAAGAAGTTATGAAGTATGTGAATTACTCATTTTCAGCTGAAAATTCTAAAGTACACAAGTATACCACAGCACAGGGAAATTCTGCCAGGTATTTCGCAATCAACAATTACGGTAGATTCATTACAGTAGACTTTGTATTCTTGGGGAAAAGACTGTGACCATTGAACTGCTTGATGGCTATGATATGTGTATCAAAATGGCAAAAGGTAAAAGCTACTGCATTTGTTTTTAAAAACAAGCAAGCCTTCACCTTGACCAGCTCGTCTTAAAGGTAACATAATGTTTAAATTAAAAGAAAACAATGACCATTTGGCCGGATGTTCTTAGTTAAACTCTTCTAGTAGAGCAAACTCATTCAAACAGTAGTGTTCTATTGAATGAACCACCATCGGCATGAAAGAAGCATGAGTGGCATGAAAAAAGTTCACCAAAAGATTATCTTATAAAGCCAAGCATTCCTCCATTGGTTGCCCCTCTTCAATCAATTGTTTCCCATTTAATTTCCCATTTCATTCCAGCAAATAGAGTGCCCACATCATGAACCTAAATTAATTAATCTCATTGAGAAGATCCCGGGCATCACTCCTAACCTAGCAAACCAAATGAACGATTGTGATACTCTGCCACGACCAACGAGCATATCAAACAACAATCAACTTTGTCTCTTCAAAATGATGAGACACTTTGTCTCTAATAGGCAAAGTTTGAATAAATTGAAAGTTTCGCAAGTTAAGCTGGTAGTGAGGAATCCAAACCATTAGGGAATATAGACCAATAGGGAGCCTAGTGCCTAGCAGATTGAATATTTGACTAATCAAGTTGCAGTCTACGTATGCAGAGGAAAGAGGATCTGCAACTCTAGTGGAAGAGACTTGCTGCTGCGTGCGGCATGCAGCAGCCTAGTATACATATGTTAGCTGGGTTGACAGAATACTACTACTGGTGTATGCTTACCTCGGGGAGAGGCCCATCGGCTCCCTAGGCCTGGGACGTTCGCGCCCTCTCGCCGTGCCCCAGGGACGGGATCAGACGTAGGCAGCGGTAATACGAAGGAGATCCTGCCGGGCTGCGGCGGTGGCCGGAGAGGGCGGCGCGGCTCCTGCCAGGCGGCGACGGCGGCCGGAGAGGGCAGCGTGGCTGCGGGCTAGACCGGCGGCGACGAGGGCGCCACAGCCATGAGGACGGGTCGGCTCTTTTTTTTCTCACGGGTGGAGAGGATAAGGCACGCCGCCAACTAGAGGATAGGGTTTGGGGGTGCGGTTGGACTGTGAGGCTCGGGCTGTTGTGTATATTGGGCCGAAAAGTTATGCGCGGGCTATTTTTCCCTGTGGCGCGAATACCAAACGAAAGCGTGGGTCGTTGGCGCCAAATGATTTTATTTCACAAAAAACAAGAGTTCGTGCCTGCATAACAATTTTCATGAGAGTTTAGCATCACGAAAATTGTATTTTCCAGGCGGTGCACGAACCACTCTCACGAAAATCAGTTTTCGTGGCGGGATTTTACTCACCCTCATGAAAAGCATTAATTTCATGAGGGTTCATTTTCAACACTCATGAAAATACTTTCCTCTCACGAAATTTCCATTTTCTGGTAGTGTTTGGATCCTAGATCGAGCTGACATCCACAGACCTGCACCCTTTTGTTATTTGATTAACACAAAGACTATATACAGGAGACTTACCAAGCCTCAGTGTTGGGAAGTTAATAGTGTAACAAGTTAGGTCAGATTTCCACGGATAAAGAGGTGCGGTTGGTAATTGATGCTGCCTTGTAAATGAAGAAGGCCAAGATGAAGGATACCTATATATTATAGATCTAATAAGATGATATTATACTTTCTTTCTGTTACCTTCTATATAAGGTAATATGTGCAAATTAACATCTAGATCAATGGTACACTATTAATTTGGTGTACCATAGCAAAGTACAAGGACGACAACAAAAAAATATTACAGAGTTTTTCATGTTGCATGCATGCACTGATGTATAGTTGAAGTCAACTGTGGCCACATTGGGTACAGGAGATGCCCATTATTCATAGGAAAATAACTGGGCAGGGTCAGGGCTGCTTGGAAGTTGCCCCACGCAGACTGGGGCCATGGCCATCCGAGTTCCACTGAAGTAGCATCCAGACCATGGATGTCCCTGCAATGACATATGTATGTAAAATCAGGTTAAATATCAGTTCCACTCAAGGATTTCGATGTCGACCCTGTGATCTGATACATGTGTTGTACTACCTGCGATGAAGGTGAACGGGACGAGACTAGCTGCACTGACACTACGTAGAAAACGATTTGTAGCAACGGTTCAATTTTTTTGTAGGGGCGGCTGGAGATGGAGCCGCCCCTACAGTGGCATGCTCGGGTGCCTAGACACCAGCCGCCCCTACAAATAGAACAGCAGGGGCGGCTGGTGATACGAGCCGCCCCTACAAATGGAGTATGATTTTTAGGGGCGGCTCAATCACCAGCCGCCTCTAGAAATGGTATTTGTAGGGGCGGCTGGTGATTGAGCCGCCCCTAAAAATGGCCCGTATTTATAGCTTCTATTTGTAGGGGCGGCTCAATCACCAGCCGCCCCTACAAATGACCCCCATATAAAAGTGAAGCAGCACCTTCTTCCTCCTCGGGTCATTCACTCCAACCCGTGAAAGAAAGTTGGGGAGGGCTTGGGCACCTCCCAAAAATTGCTCTACTAAGGGGGGAAGGTTTTGGTCTCAAATCCTTTGGTGGAGAGGTTGTAGAAGGTAAGAAAATGCTATTCCACACTTTTTTTTGAAGTTTTAATGGTTGATTAGTGAATAATTAGAGTTTTGTTTTTCTCTCTCTTCTATGGTGCTTGAGCTATTTATGAGCAAATTAGACCCAACTTTTAAATGTACTAGGGTAAATTAGGGAGGGGACAAGATCATACCCTTATTTGGTCCATGTTTCTTGATTTTAGTGAACCATTAGTTAGTTTTATGGATGTTTCATGTGCATGTGATCTAGATCTAGGGTTTGATTTTTTTATTAATTTCGTTTTTGTAAATTTATGTTTGATAAAATTGGACTAGGGTTTATACGAAAGATATTGTGTAAAGTATAATTATTGCTAATTATTGTCTTTGAAATTGTTTATTGTAATCAATAAATATGTATTTTAATTATTTATGGATAAATGGGCCATTAATTAATTTTCCTCTACCATGGTGTGTTTGTATGCTTCATGTAATTATATTAGATTTATATTCATATATATCTGAGGTATATACAATTATTCTCAAATAATTATTACTTTGATTAATTTTTATATATATCTGAATAAGTAGTCCTTTAATGTTTATTTTGTTGTTGTTGTAAAAGATGGAGTACAGGAACTCTTGGATGTATGGTTCGTTAAGGTTCAAGGCAGGTTTCCGTGAAGAGGTGGATAAATTTATTGAAGCCGCAACGAAGCATGCAACGACATTGAAAGAGAATAAGGATACAATTATTTGCCCCTGTAAAGATTGCAAGAACCGAATGGCATGGATAGATGTGACTATCATCAGATCACATTTGATTATACGAGGATTTGTTGAGGACTACACAGTGTGGATTAATCATGGTGAAACGGTTATTGTTAACGACAAGGATGAGGAGGAATACGACGATGAAACCATAGAATCCCTGTCCCAATATTCAGCCGAGCTTGATGCACAAATGGATTTCGAGTTTGGCAATGAACAAGGTGGTGATGCTGGTGGTTGGGATGGTAACGACGAAGGTGGTGCCAATAATGATGGTGGAGCACGTGTTGGAGTTGAAGATGATTTAGATGACATGATTCGAACCCTTGGACCAGAGATTTTACTAAATAGCCCGAAAGGTCTAGAAAATTTGAAAAGAGTGACAAAAGCATCAAAGGAGACTGTGTATGGTGTTGAAAAGGGTTGTCCGACACATTGGACATTGCTACGTTTCATGCTTGAGCTGCTCATCCTGAAGGCTAAGTACGGCTAGTCAGACTGTAGTTTCAATGATCTATTGCATCTCCTGTCATGGGTGCTACCACAACAAAACTCAGTTCCCGCCAACACATACCAAGCGAAGAAGATCATAAGTCCATTGACAATGGGGGTTGAAAAAAATACATGCATGCCCCAACCACTGTATACTTTTTCGTGGTGAAACGTTCAAGTCATTGGATAAATGTCCCCGGTGTGGGGCCAGCCGGTACAAGAACAATGACCTTTACGGTGGGGACGAACCATCCACGGGGAAAAAGAGGAATAAGAAGGGTACAAAAAAGGTGGTACAAGAATCTCAGCCCCAGAGGACACTCCATTAGGCAACGAACAGTGTTTCTACCTATTGCAATCAGGGCTATAAAGCCAGAGTTCTTGAAAATGGCCATCACCCGCATGTGCTACTTCTTTTTGAAGATCTCACAGAAGACGATTAGCAAGGAAGAGCTGAGTGACCTACATGAATTTATGGTGGAGACACAAAACCAACTGGAGATGTGTTTACCTCCTGCTTTTTTTGATATAATGCCACATCTCATGATTCACATGGTTCATCAGATATAGGCGCTTGGCCCTTGCTACTTGCATGAAATGTGGTCCTATGAGCGGTTCATGTCGGTTTTAAGTCGATACGTGCATAATCGAGCATACCCAGAGGGCTCCATGATAGAGGGTTACAGTACTGAAGAAGTCGTCGAGTGCTGTCAAGAGTACCTAAAAGTACAAAAAGGGATTGGTAAACCCGATTCTCGTCACAAGGGTAGGCTGGCTGGGAAGGGCACCAGTGGTAGAAAAGTGTTCATCGACCATGATTACAAAGAGGTGAGTCAGGCGCATTACAGTGTCTTGCAGAGTACACAATTGATGCAACCGTATATTGATGAACACTTGGCTATCATTATGGCAGAGAGAAATGGCCGTTCGGATGATTGGGTCATGAAACAGCACAAGCAACGACTAACTATATGGTTGAAGGACCAAAACATACCGCCTGGAGAAACCATAGACTCTATTACCATCAGTAGGTTGGCGGAGGGGCCATCGAGACAAGTTACATCTTGGAATACTTATGATATCAATGGGTACACGTACTATACCCACGCAAAGGATAGTAAATATATGAACCAAAACAGCGGCGTTCGAATAGAGGCTCTCGATGGATTAGGGCGAAAGATCCAATACTTTGGCATCATTGAAGAGATATGGGAACTTGACTATGGAAGGGATATAACAGTGGCCCTGTTTCGATGCCGCTGGATCAAACAACACCAACTGAACGAGATCGGATTGAGAGTCCTGGACCTCGAGAATCTAGGCTACCAAGATGACCCTTGGGTGCTCGTTTCACATGTCGCACAAGTTTTCTATATGTCTGACCCACAAAGTAACCTACCCCCGAAGAAGAAGACAAAGCACGTGGTTGCCTCTGGGAAACAACACATTATTGGAGTTGATGGCGTGGACGATGTTGAAGCTTACAATAACTATGATGAGATGCCGTTATTCACAGACTTTCCTAAGAAGATCAGTGTTGTGGAAAAGAACATCCCCAAAGATATAATGCCATGGAAACGAAAAGGTGTCAATGGGAAAGTCGTTACAGCGGGCTAGCTAGTTGTGTGTGTTTGTAAGGCTTCATTTATGCATGCGTGTGAGACTATATATTTGTGTACGTGTGTAAGACTACATATTTTTGTATGTGTGTGATACTACATTTTATGCATGTGTGTGAGACTACCCTTTGCAACATCCAGATGACTCTATTTGAACATCCACTCTATTGCAACATCCAGAAGTCATTTAGAGTTAATAATGAGACACTAATTTGACCAAATTTGACTTGGTCAAACTTGCTCAAATGAGACACTAAATGACCTTAGATGAAAAAACTCTGAATAACAAGGTTGTTCATCTCATCAAGATCTACAATCCTTACATAGCTTATTTTCCCATTTGAGAAAGTTTTATCAAACACTAGTCACAAATTCTTGAATCTCATATAGACTGTCTGAAGCTATGTCACACACTTGTGAAATTTGATCTACATTTTGTTCAAACTTTCTCAAATGAAAAAATGGACTATATAAGGATTGTATATCTTGATGAGATGAACAAACTTGGTATTCAAAACTTTTCAATTTGAGATAACCTAGGGTTCCGAAAACTAGTTTGTAGGTGTCAAAATTTAAAAATCATAAATTTGAACCGTCCAAACTTTCTCAAATGGAAAGTTGACCAAAACAACAATTGTAGATCTTGCTGAGATGATCAAACTTGGTATTCAAAACTTTTCAATTTGAAGTTATTTAGAGTTCATAATACTAGAGTCAAAGTGTTGTTTTTTTATTTGACCAAATTTGACTTGGTCAAACTTGCTCAAATGAGACACTAAATGACCTCAGATGAAAAAACTCTGAATAACAAGGTTGTTCATCTCATCAAGATCTACAATCCTTACATAGCTTATTTTCCCATTTGAGAAAGTTTTATCAAACACTAGTCACAAATTCTTGAATCTCATATAGAATGTCTGAAGCTATGTCACACACTTGTGAAATTTGATCTACATTTTGTTCAAACTTTCTCAAATGAAAAAATGGACTATATAAGGATTGTATATCTTGATGAGATGAACAAACTTTGTATTCAAAACTTTTCAATTTGAGATAACCTAGGGTTCCAAAAACTAGTTTGTAGGCGTCGAAATTTAAAAATCACAAATTTGAACCATCCAAACTTTCTCAAATGGAAAGTTGACCAAAACAACAATTGTAGATCTTGCTGAGATGATCAAACTTGGTATTCAAAACTTTTCAATTTAAATTTATTTAGAGTTCATAATACTAGAGTCAAAGTGTTGTTTTTTCATTTGACCAAATTTGACTTGGTCAAACTTGCTCAAATGAGACACTAAATGACCTCAGATGAAAAAACTCTGAATAACAAGGTTGTTCATCTCATCAAGATCTACAATCCTTACATAGTCCATTTTTTCATTTGAGAAAGTTTGAACAAAATGTAGAATTTATAATTGTGTTTTTATGATATAAAAAATATAGAATTTATAATTAAAAAAAAATATTTGTAGGGGCGGTTGGATCAGGAACCGCCCCTAAAAATGTATTTGTAGGGGCGGCTGGATCATCGTATGGGCGGTCTTCTTCCTCCGACGCCGTCAGGCTACCTAGGGTTTCCACCGCTGCCCACGCTGCCGGCCCCGCCCCCGGCCCCTGGCGCCTGCCCCCGCGCGCCGACGACGCAGGATCCCGACGCCCCGTGCCCGGCCCCCGACGTCCTACCCCCGCACGCCGACGACGCAGGCTCTCGGCGCCCCGTGCCCGGCCCCCGACGTCCTGCCCCCGCACGCCGACGACGCAGGCTCTTGGCGCCCCGCGCCCAGCCCCCGCACGCCGACGACGCCGGCTCCGGCGCCCGCCTCCACACGCCGATCGAGATTGAAAAGCACGCATCGGGGCACCGGGTACGATTGCTTCTTGCTACCTCATCATGTTCCAGTAATTTTATATAGGATTTGAACCAAAGTTATGTGGAATCAGGGGCAGATCCAAGGGGGGCTGCCGAAGCTATAGCCCCCAGTGAGCCTAATTTTTCATTAGACCATGGTTACTTAGCCTTAAATAATTATTAATCTCTAACTCTATCCCTAAATCTTTATTATGTAGTCATCCTTTGTCTCATTCTGCATCTACCAGTGTGGAATCACTAGGGGAAAAAACCTTAATCCTGAAATCACGCTTAAAAAGTGTCACGTGTCACTAAATTTAGGACATCTGATTCCTTAATTTATTCAACATGCTCTTTATGCTTATATAAATCTTTTCTCTCTCTAGAGTTATTGCTGTCGCATCAAAATTATTTGTTCAATAAGTGCATGATGACCTATCTGAAGAATGTAATTACAAGGCCAATGACTTGTCTGAAGAATGTTATTAATAGGGAGTACGTATTTGAACCAAATCACAAGTAAAAAACCCTTAGTGTTGAAATCATGCTTTCATGTTACTAAATTTTGTACATCTGATTCCTTAATTTCAAAATGCTTCCTCTGCTTATATAAATATTTTTTTCTTGTTGCAAAATGTCAAAAGTATTTGAAAACTATTCTTATTGTAAAGTTTCATTCATTGTTACTTAATGTTACATTAAGAGGCCATTTGGATCCAAGCTGCTAATTATTAGTGGCTTAGCAGCTAAAAGTAGCACTAGTGGAGCTCATAGCTCAGAATGAACTACCCAATTAAAAAAGCAATTGACTGTTCCCCAAGCTAAATACTACTAGTAGTAACTGTAAAGGCATCCCAATAACTGTCGAAATAGTCAACCTTTTTTCCCAACATGAAATAGAGAATAAAAAAAGCATCACTCCCAATAAACTCCTCTAGCGCTCTCTCTCTATCCAACTTACTTTTATATTCGTGAAAACCATGAAGCTGTTTGATCTTGCATGATCTGTTCTTAGTAATTTTGCCTGCTAGATGTCATTCTGAAGTAGGCTGGCTTGTTCTTGAGGTTGCCATACATCTGTTGAGCATTTCCTCCATTTTGCGCCAGTTATTAACTCTTTATGCTGTACATCATGGTTATTGTTGTGCTAGAAATTTCTGCCGCTGTGTATGCTAGATATGTATCTATTAAAGGTTTCTCTTCCGCAATACACAAAACTAAACCATGATATTATTAGGACATTTGCTACTGACATCTAGCTAGGAACTGTTTTTTTTTTCAAAGAACTGCTTGTCGCTGTTATGGCAACATTGATTGTTTTATTGCTTGGGATGTTGCATGCCAACATTTTTAGTTACCTAAACTGCAGCTATCCACTATCTTAAAATGTCTGTTGTTCAATGAAAGTTGAATCTATCCTTGTAACTATGAGCTAGCTGCTGCTATTGGCTCATTTCTGCTGGTGGTACCTAGTAGTTGATGGTCTGAATGATCATTTGGTGTTTAGGTCACCATTCAACAACCATGTTTTTCCTTTTTCTTTCCTAAGCTTTCTAAGTTCCCCCTGAAGATTGAGCCCCCACCCTTTAAACTATTGCTTCATCAGTTTAAATGACCTGTCTTTAAGAGTACTGAAATGCATAAAAGAACATTTGATTTGTGTGCTTAAAAAATTCCTGCTGGTATAGTTTTGGTTAGAAAAATGTTTTCTTGCTTTAAATGACCTTTTATGTGAACCTAGATAATATAAAAGTTGTAGATAATTTAAGTATCTTTGTTGTCCTAAAAATTTCATGATTTTATCCTATCTTTGCTGCTGCTACTACTACTACTCCTCCTCCTCCTCCTCCTCCTCCTCCTCCTACTCCTCTTACTCCTCCTACTCCTCCTCTTACTACTACCACTCCTTCTCTATTTTTTTTGCTTATGCTGGTGTGTAGTGGCTGTTGCTACTACTACTACTTAACTACTACTACTCCTACCACTACTCCTACTAGTACTCCTCCTGCTCCTACTCCTCCTCCTCCTTCTACTCTCCTCCTCTTACTACTCCTCCCTCTACTTGCTACTCCTACTGCTGCTCTTCTTTCATTGATGCTCCTACTACTACTCCTAAGTGGCTGCTTCTCTTACTCTACTACTACCACTCTACTGCTACACTTACTCTACTCTACTACTTTCTACTTACTACTACTACTTGCTACTCCTAAGTGGCTGCTGCTCTTACTCTACTACTACCACTCCTCTATTTTTTTGCTTATATACTGCTGGTGTGTAGTGGCTGCTGCTGCTGCTACTACTACTACTACTACTACTACTACTACTACTACTACTCCTCCTCCTCCTCCTCCTACTCCTCTTACTCCTCCTACTCCTCCTCCTCTTACTACTACCACTCCTTCTCTATTTTTTTTGCTTATGCTGGTGTGTAGTGGCTGTTGCTACTACTACTACTTAACTACTACTACTCCTACCACTACTGCACTATGTTTGTTAAGCAGCAATTGCTTTTTTTTGCCAAATCTCCCCTCTCCTCTCCTCTCCTTTGTTTTGCCGATGATGAAATTGTCCAAGTACATACATTATATGGAATATGAGCTGATGATCAAGAACTTGTGAGGAACTTGGCATCATTAGCAGCCGCCCCTACATTACCTTCTCCTCTCTTCTCTGTTATGATGCCTTGATGCTCCAAGTTCAAGATCAGATGATGATTGACATGTTTCTGAGGCCTCTACCACTGCTACTTCTCATTTTTTTATATTGTTGTTTTATAGGACTACTTTGGTTTATAGACCTTTTTGATTTCTTATACCTTCTCGTGTACCTAAAGCACACTTTCTTGCATCTTTTAGAACAAAGCGCAAAATAATGTCGCAGACAACAGACCGTGCAGCTCGATGCCCCGAGCATGATGAGCAGCCAACCCTTGAGGAGCAAGCACTAGAGGACCAGCTTACTCAGGAACAGTTCGATAACGAGGTAGAAAAAGATCTAGAAGTGATGCTTACTCAGGAGGAGTGTGACGAGGAGGAAGGCCCTGAAGGAGAGGCTGCTGAAGGCGAAGAAGAAGAGGATGATGAGTTAGAAGAGGGATATGAAAGTCCTGAGGATCCTTTCCCACCTGAAGCAAGAAGGAGGCCAACGGAGGAAGATTTGGACAAGGATTTTGACCCGAACGAGGAGGTAGGGAAGAAGCCTTAGCTTGTAAATTTTGCTAAAGCTTTGGCTGTGTTACCTCTGCTAACACTTTGACCTGTCCTATATACAGGTCCCTCCTGAAAAAAAATGCTATTAGGATGATGGGAGAGTCATTGCGACGTTGGAGGTCGGAGCTTAACACGAAGTATATCCAAAAGGGGTTAACTCCCTTCAACGAGTTCGGCAAAATAACTCCAAGTCAATGGGAGGAGCTCGTGGCTCAGAAGACTTCAGTGGAGGCATTGGAGCTCAGTGCTCGTAACACCGAGCTAGCGAAGAGGAACAAACACCACCATCATCTAGGCCCCGGTGGCTACTATGCCAAGGAAGAGAAGTTTAGAAAGATGGATGAAGAGGCCGCAGCTGCTGGGAATATCGATGTGACGAAGTTGAAGGTACGCTCAAGGAACTGGATATATGCGAGGAGTACAGAACCATCCGGCAGTAATCTTAAGTTTGATAAGCCGGAGACCCAAGAGGCGGTATCAAGGATACTAAAATATGCTGAAGACAAAGAGAAGGGCTCATTCAATCCTTCCAGAGAGAGGGACGAGCTTAGCCTTGGCTTGGGAAACAAGGAGCACACAGGCCGCACCAGGGGGCTAGGGAAAAGGATGACTTGGAAGCAAGGATTCAAAGAGGACATGCACATGTACAAGAAACATGGCCGAGACCGGGAGACTAGTCTTGAGCTCCAAGTGAAGGCTCTAGTTGCGAAGGCGCTGGAGGAGCAAGGAATGTCTATGGAGCCACGTATATTAGTGACGCCACCGGGAGAACTGGCATTAGTTGGCAGCCCTCCAAAAGTTCCTAGCAGCCAAGGTTCCACTGCAGCCACAACCTCAGTCGATCTCATACGGGAACCTACTAGTTGCACCTTGGTGTTTCTTAGCGGCCGGCAGAACACTGTGATGGAGGTGGCAACGGGTGTTGCACATCCTCCCGGTGGCTTACACCACAATAATAACATACTGCCGGACTACACTAGGGTCGAGGTGCATACAGTGAAGCCCGAGTTCATGCAGTGGAGGATAGACTACGCAACTCCCGAGGGGCTGGTGTTACTCGGAGACGTTATGGGGCAGTTCATCCTCTGGCACAAACGGGACATTATATTGACTGCTTCTTCGCCGCCTCCCCCTCTCCCAAGTTTGGAGCGAGTTGTTGAGGCCGGGGAGATATTTTCACCGTCTCGTGACCCCCACATTCCTGAGATGCCACATTCTTCCCCGCCTCCTATCGAGCATGTGCCTGATGAGATGCCACAACCTTCTCCAGCTCGTACCGGGCAAGTGCATCATGAGATGCCATAGTCTTCTCAACAAGCACAACCGATACATGAACAACGAGTGCCTCCTGAAGAAGGTGATGCACAAGAAGATGAGGACGTGCCTGAATGGGAACTCCGAAAGAAGATTCCAATCCACATAAGGCCAGTTTATGTTCCGATCAAAGACGTCTCGTCGGTGTCCAAGTGGTATTCCCATGATCAGTTCAAGCCTGAAAACTAAGTTAAAAAAGTCCCATCATGGGGTTCTGAGGAGGCCGTCAGTAGCAAACTTCACCAAATTGCAAAGCAGTATCCAAATGTTGATGTCATCGAATGGTCAAAGGATTGCCCGAAAAAATATGAAAGAGGCAAGCCCTTCCTACCAAACCGGGACATCCAGCGCCTACCACTTGGAATGAGAAGGTTCCATGATTGGTACTTGCGTGTTCTCCCAACGAGCATAGATATCATACAAGCATGCTTTCCCACCGGCACATTTGGAAGCCCAGCCGGGAAAATTGTCTTTGACTTCAATGACATGCACACATGCTTTCACCTAGGAGAAATGGAGATGAATCTAATTCGCACGTGGTGCCTGTAAGTCCTTGTCCTTCCGATATGATATGAATGTAATCTTTGAATTTTGTTGTAACTAACCCACGCCGTGATTTGTAGAATGCAAGTGCACATTGTCAAACAAATGCCAAGTGTGAAAGCTGGGTATGTAGACCCTCAAGCTATAGCCCAAACAAATTTTAATTACCCTAAACGGTGGACACTGGATGCCAAAGAGCTAGCAGCTGCAAAGACTCTTCGGGAGAAAGAGCGCATCCGTAGTGCGAAGCTAAGGGAAGAGTCCCTTAAGGTTGTGGCATACATTGCTCTGGCTTTCAAAAATCTCCAACAACACTCTACTATATGGCTACCATACAACTTCGAGTAAGTTCAACTATAACTTAAAGCTATGTTCGATATATTTTATTCGATGTAAAAGAGCTTATCTAGTTCTATGATTAAATCCATGCAGCAACCACTGGATTTGTATAGTCGTCGATGTCGGGAAGAGCATGGCATGGGTCTTTGATTCAATAGATAAGGACCCGGCGACATACAAAGACTTCATATCGATTCTCAAGATGTATACATATCGACAATCCTCATTAGCTTATATGTCTGTATACATACTTGTAACGTTCACTTATGCATACTAACAAGTTGTATTTGCTAAAATAATTTGAACAGGGCATTTAGGTTCTATGTCTCTCATCATCACGGAAGGCATGATCCAGCGAGGAAGGAAAAGCTGGCTATAAAAACACTATGTGCGGTAAGTGTAACTTACTTCTTCAGTACTCCGTTACATGGCTGTCAAAAGCATTACCTAATATTTTCATATGCAAAACACACAGTGCCCCAAGCAGAGGCCTAGGAGTGTACATTGTGGATACTATATATGTTCTATGATGAGTAACACCGGTGCCTATAGGAGACACCCCTTAAGGGTAAGTTTGAACCTCTTCACCCGTAGTATAAAAACTTCATAAATGGTATGAAATACTAAACTGAAACTTGTTTTCTTGTAGTGGAGAGAAGAGAAAGGAATGAAAAGAGACCCATACAAGGATGACCAACTCTTAGAGCTCGTCGGCGACCTTTGCAACTTCATATTGGACCAGATTGTACACGTCAGAGGCGCCTACCATGATCGAGAGTCTGACTTAGGTACAAATCCTCAGTACCAACACCTTCGTGAGACTGAAAGGCTAGCTCTAGGACGTTGATAACAATGTGTATGAAATTTGTATATTTAATGATGGATTGTATATATATCATTACGAATTGGACTTGTAATTGTACTTTATATAATACTATTGTGCTTGTATTCGCGTTCGGAACGTTGGTCGCGTGGCGTTCGGCAATGCGAACGCGGTTCGGAACGTTGGTCGCGGGGCGTTCGGCAACGCGGATGCTGGATGGAATACGCAGAAACAAACAGTTCTGGTCGAATTTGAATTGTAAATTTGAATTTTTTTTGGCGGGAAAACGTACTGTAGGGGCGGTTCTAGATTGAACCGCCCCTACAAACAGGTATTATAGAGGCGGCTGGCACTACAGCCGCCCCTACAAATAGATTTGTAGGGGCGGTTGGTTCTTGAGCCGCCCCTACAAATAGATTTGTAGGGGCGGTTCGTAATACCAGCCGTCCCTACAAATCGATTTGTAGGGGCGGCTCAATCACCAACCGCCCCTATAAATCGATTTGTAGGGGCGGCCTGGGAACCGCCCCTACAAATGCATGATTTGTAGAGACGGTTCGGTAGAGGCGGCTGGCCAAACCGCCCCTACAAAGGGTTACCAGTCGCCCCTAAAAATGCTTTTTGTAGTAGTGTGATGGCGTGGTACACCACGCACTCGACGCTCAGGTAGCCGATGGCGTAGAAGAAGGACAGGAAGGTGGCTAGGTACAGTGACTTGCTGTGGAGGTTGAAGGCGCACAGGAAGCAGAGCGTGCACGACAGCAGCGTCCACACCGCAACCGTGCGCCCATGTACGCTGCTCACTGAAAAGCCCATCTCAACAGCTGCTACTCACCTTAAAACTTTCATATACCATGTGAATCGCACAACGCCTGAAATGCAGTGAGAGGTTTCAAAATGACGTTCTAAAATTTATTTTTTTTCTTGATCTTAAATTTTGCAAATGTTTTAAACTCTAAAGATTAGCATCATCTATGTACCATGGTACCAGGTCTACAGTACCCTCCTTTTTTACTACATAATGCAAATATACAACAAATCTGAGAAATATCCTATCAAAATCTGCTAGTGAGTACATAGTGAAGTCTAGAAAACTGAACTATATTTGAGTACATAGTGAATTCTAGAAAACTGAACTATTATCAGACCCATAAGCTAGGCCATCACTTTCCGTGTGGGCCCTGAACCAGCCTGGCACCTGAGTCTTATTCATTGACTGATTGACCACATAGTTGTGGACAGTGACATTGTGCCCTGCTGAATACAAATCAATCAATAAGCCAAACTGGAAAATTTCAAAGGAGAACCTAATAATACATACAGAAAATCAGAAAAAGCCAAAAAAAAAGATCAGATAATAGTTTGCTGACTATTCTTATTTACGAATAATCAATTTACATCAGTTGAACACAGAACTTACATCAAACAGAAGTAGTAAAATATGGTACAATAGCATGTAATATGCTCCTGCTAAAAGAATGAATATACATACAATACATAGCTAGAGGCTATGTGATTTGATGGGGCAGCATGTCGCTTCACCTGCAAAGCAGCACGCAACCGCATGCACTCCACCGGCATGGAAGCGCATGGTTGCACGCTCGGAGCAACATGAAAAGCATGCACCTGCAGTTGCGTCTCCATCGGCTGCAGTTGTGTGCAGTAGTGCCCTGCTGTTGCGCCTCCATCGGCTGCTACAGTAGGCACCGGCACAGCCACAGTAGTGGCCTGCTGTTGCACCTCCCGCAGCTTGCCGCGCCATGCGTCGTGGCGCGGCAGTGCCGCGCCCAGATCCGCAGCGCGGTAGTCCCTGCTACGTCACCGGTCAGCGTTTCGGTCGTCGCCACGTCATTCCTCTTGCCGCGCCACCATACATGACGCAGCACAGGTGTTTCGCCGCGCCATGGAAATAGGCGCGCCCAAAAGTGTTAGTTTTAGAAATAAAATTTAAACAGTGTTAGATTGCAAATTAGTTTAAAAAAGTGTTAAAAATAAAAAAAAAATCACGAAAGGAGAGGGTGCGTGTGGGTCTTCACGCTCGCTGCGAGCCAGGATACAAGTACTTACAAAACGCCAGCGTTGCGTTGCTATGTTTATGCCTCGCTCCATTTATAGGGTAGTGCACAAGAGTTCAAAGTCTGGGCAGGTTTGTAGCTTTTTGGCTAATTAATTAGCCTACTCCCAGTCCACGTCAATTAAACAGTGAGATAATTAGGTAAAGAAATGGCCAAATCAATAAATAAAAGGAACAATTGTATTACTGCACTTGTTTTCAACTCTAACCGCATTGTTGCCCCTGTGTTTTTTTAACTTTGCAGATTTGTTCCTGTTTTTTCACTCCGAAGCTACAGTGTGCCCCAGTTTCTCAACCCTGTGAGCTGCTGGTAAATAATGGACCAAGAAAAAAAATGTTTCGACAAAATAAATGGGAAAGGACGATCCTGCCATCCCCTATCTGCCGCCTCAACTCCCCTTTTCCCGTGACCATGAGGAAGTTGTGCGCTAGGGCTGGCATTGTGGTGCTCGGAGCACGGGGCGGCGCGGCGGGCCGGCGACACGGCAGATCTGCGGCGCCGCGGGCTGGCTGCGCTGGGGCGGCGGGCAGGTAGTGTAGCGAGCGGGCAGTGCGCCGCGGCTGGCCAGTGACGCGGTGGACTAACATTTTTTTGTAAACTAATTTGAAATCTAACACTGTTTAAATTTTATTTCCAAAACTAACACTTTTGGCCGCGCCTATTTTCATGGCGTGGCGAAACGCCTGTGCCGCGCCATGCATTGTGGTGCAGCAAGAGGCATGACATGGCGACGACCGAGACGCTGACCAATGACGTGACAGGGGCTGCCGCGCCGTGGATCTGGGCGCGACACTGCCGCGCCACGGCGCATGGCACGGCAAGCCGCGGGAGGTGCAACGGCAGGGCACTACTGTAGCAGCAGGGCACTACTGCACACAACTGCAGGTGCATGTTGCTCCGAGCGTGCAACCATGTGCTTCCACGCCGGTGGAGTGCATGCAATTACCTGCTGCTTTGCAGGTGAAGGGACATGCTGCCCCATCAAATCACCTAGACTCTAGCTATGTATTGTATGTATATTCATTCTTTTAACAGGAGCAGATTACATGTTATTGTACAGTATTTTACTACTTCTATTTGAATATAAGTTCTGTGTTCAACCGATGTAAATTGATTATTCGTAAATAAGAATAGTCAACAAACTATTATCTGATTTTTTTGGCTTTTTCTGATTTTCTGTATGTTTTATTCGGTTCCCCTTTGCAATTTTCCAATTTGGCTTCCGGGCAAATAATCTAGCTATTTTTTGTTTTTTATTTATTTTTTGTATGTTTTATTTGGTTCTCCTTTGATATTTTCCAATTTGACTTACATAAAAATAATATGGTTATTTATTTGTGTTGTTTGGGTAGTTTTTTTGTTTATTTGATCTAGATCCAAGGGTCAAGAAAATCAAGTGTTGTATGGACCAGAATCACTTGATTTTTTATGGGGCTATTGCGTTCTTGCCCCTACTTTGACGTCCAGGTGTGATTTTACCCCTGCTTTTGTCATCGTTGTGATTGTACCCCTGTTTTTTGAAAACAGGGCTTAAGTTTACCCCTATTCCGTGAACAGCATATAATGGTGTCAAATGGGCTCAGTAAGGACAAGTTTGCCACTGCGAAATTGCCCCTGCTTATTAGAATACATTGTGATTTTACCCCTATTTTACCGACAGCAGGCACGCGCGCTGATCGTGGCAGCGAGGCGCGTCCCGCCCGGCCGCGCTGCCTCAGGAACTGCTCCATGGTCTCGAGGAGCTTGTCATCGACGCGCCTGGCGTCGGGGATGTCGGACAAGCGCGTGACACCGGCATCGTCGCACCAGGCGTAGAAGGCGTGGAGCGCGTCGATTGGCTTGGCGGTGCCGACGTAGGTCTCGAAGGCCTTGGCGCACTTGGGGAAGTCCATGTTGAAGAAGCAGTCGAGGGGGAGCGCGAGGACGAGCGCGACATCATCGTAGACTCTAGACTCTGAAGTTGTCCCTGAGTAGCGGGTGGAGCGCGGCGCGCACGACGCGGCTAGCCCCGGTGGAGCCCGCGGGGCGGCATGCGAGGAGGCGGTCCAGCAGGTGCCGCATGTGGCGCTCGTGGCCCAAGAGCGCCTTCGTGTCCATGTCGGCCATCGCCGCCACCGTGTGCAGTGGTCTCATGATGCGGTCGTCGGCGAAGCGCGGCGCGGGGAGGAGCAGGACGAGGAAGCGGACGCGGTCGAGGTAGGTGGTGTAGGCGCAGACAAAGGCGGAGTGGTCCCACGAAGCCGTGTGCGCCTCGTTGGGGAAGTCGAGGAGCAGCGCGAGCACGGGCTCCCCCGCGCGGCGGCCGGTGAGGGTGGGGCGGAGCAGCTCATGGAGGAACCACGTGTGGCCCTCTCCGTCGGTGTAAAATTTAGGGTGTTAATGTTGTAATACAAGCACAACCGACAGCCACAGTGAACCAGCTTGATGATAGCGACAACCAGGAGGACCCAGTGGTGGATGAATTTCTAGATGTGTTCCTCGATGATTTGCCAGGTATGCCACCTGACCGTGATATTGAGTTTATTATTGAATTATTACCAGGAACTGCACCTATAGCTAAGCGTCCATATAGAATGGGGGTTAAAGAATTAGAAGAACTTAAGAAACAAATTATGGAGTTACAGGAGAAAGGTTTTATTCGTCCTAGTTCGTCACCTTGGGGAGCACCAGTTATATTTGTTGACAAGAAGGATGGTACTCAGAGGATGTGTGTTGACTATCGATCGCTCAATGAGGTTACCATCAAGAACAAGTATCCGTTGCCTAGAATTGATGACTTGTTTGATCAGTTGAGAGGTGCTTGTGTCTTCTCTAAGATTGATCTTCGTTCTGGCTACCATCAATTGAGGATTCGTGCAACAGATATACCCAAGACAACTTTTACTATGAGGTATGGTTTGTATGAGTACACTGTTATGTCATTTGGTTTGACCAATGCACCTGTCTATTTTATGTACATGATGAACAAGGTGTTCATGGAGCTTTTGGATAAGTTTGTGGTGGTATTCGTCGATGATATATTGATATTCTCCAAAACAGAAGAAGAGCATGCTGAACATCTAAGGTTGGTCTTGCAGAAGCTCAGAGAACACAAGTTGTATGCTAAGCGAAGCAAGTGTGAATTTTGGTTGAAGGAAGTTTCTTTCCTTGGCCATGTTGTCTCTAACGGTGGAATTGCAGTAGATCCCGGTAAGGTGAAAGATGTATTGAATTGGAAGCCACCAACAGATGTGGGACAGATTCGTAGTTTCTTGGGATTAGCTGGATACTATAGAAGGTTCATTGAAGGTTTCTCTAAGCTTGCCAAGCCAATGACAACTTTGTTGGAGAAAAATTCTAAGTTTGTGTGGTCCGAGAAGTGCCAGGCTAACTTTGAAGAGTTGAAGAAGAGGTTGACTACAGCCCCAGTATTGGTTTTGCCAGATCTGAACAAAATCTTTTCGATCTATTGTGATGCATCTCGTCAAGGACTTGGATGTGTTCTTATGCAAGAAGGCAGAGTAGTGGCTTATGCATCTCGGCAGTTGAGAAAGCATGAGTTAAATTATCCTACTCATGACTTGGAGTTAGCAGCAGTGGTTCATGCTTTGAAGATATGGAGGTATTATCTTATTGGGCATAAGAGTGACATCTATACAGATCACAAAAGTCTGAAGTACATTTTCACTCAGATAGATTTGAATATGAGACAACGTCGATGGTTAGAGTTGATCAAAGATTATGATTTGGAGGTACACTATCATCCTGGAAAGGCGAACGTTGTTGCCGATACCCTTAGAAGGAAGAGTTATGCTAATGAGGTGCAAGTGACATCGATGTCAAGTGAGTTGTGTGCCGAGTTGAAGCGACTAAATTTAGGCTTTGTCACAAATGCAGTGGAGTTGGTGTTGGAGCCTAAATTAGAGCAAGAAATACATAAGGGTCAGTTACAGGATGCGAAGTTGAAAGAGATAGCGAAAAACATAGTGATTGGTAAGGCACCAGGATTCCATATGGATGACAATGGGACTCTATAGTTTGGGAAAAGACTATGTGTGCCTGAGGATAAGGCTATACGTGAGGCAATTCTTCGTGAGGCACATGAGTCTGCTTATTCTATTCATTCTAGAAGTACTAAGATGTATCTGGACTTAAAAGAGAAGTATTGGTGGTACGGACTCAAAAGAGATGTTGCTGAATATCTTGCTTTATGTGATACCTGTCAGAGAGTCAAGGCTGAACTTCAAAGACCTGCAGGATTGCTACAACCAATGAAGATACTAGAGTGGAAGTGGGAAGAAGTTGGTATGGATTTCATAGTTGGGTTACCACGTACTCAGAGAGGGAATGATTCAATCTGGGTAATAGTGGATCGATTAACTAAAGTTGCTCACTTTATACCGGTCAAGACTACTTATAATGGACCAAGGTTAGCTCAGTTATATATGAAAAGAATAGTTTGTCTACATGGAGTTCCCAAGAAAATTGTGTCTGATCGAGGTACCCAATTTACATCTCATTTTTGGCAGCAAGTACATAGTTCGTTAGGAACCAAGTTGAACTTTAGTACAGCATATCATCCTCAGACAGATGGGCAAACTGAGAGAATTAATCAGATATTAGAGGATATGTTGAGAGCTTGTGCATTGCAGTATGGTACAAGTTGGGACAAGAGTTTGCCTTATGCAGAGTTCTCGTACAACAACAGTTATCAGAAAAGTCTCAATATGGCACCTTTCGAATCTTTGTATGGACGAAAGTGTAGGACCCCGTTGTTTTGGAACCAAACAGGGAAACTCAGGTGTTTGGACCAGATGTATTGAGAGACGCAGAAGAGCAAGTAAGGTTGATGAGGGATAACTTGAGAGTGGCTCAGTCTCGACAAAAGAGCTATGCCGATACTAGAAGAAGGGAATTGGTTTTCAAAGAAGGTGATTATGTGTACTTGAAGGTGTCACCTATGAGAAGTGTGAGAAGGTTTAACATGAAAGGGAAGTTAGCGCCAAGGTATATTGGACCTTTCAAGATTTTAGAGAGATGTGGAGAGGTAGCTTATCAGTTGGAATTACCCGAGAGTTTGACAGGTGTACATGATGTGTTCCATGTATCTCAGCTAAAGAAGTGTTTGCGTATACCTAAAGAGCAGATACCGTTAGAGGAGCTTACAGTTAAGGAGGATCTCACATATGAGGAGTTTCTGGTAAGGATTTTAGAGATGGCAGAAAAAGTCACAAGGAGCCGAATTATAAAGATGTGTAAGGTACAGTGGAATCGGTATGCCGAGGATGAGGCTACTTGGGAAAGAGAAGAGGATCTAAGGAAAACATACCCATAGTTATTTGAGTAAGCATCGTCCGAATCTCGAGGATGAGATTCATTTCAAGGGGGTAGAATTGTAACACCCTAAATTTTACAACAATTGAAACTAGAGAAAAATTGATTTACTAAGCATTTTTGTGAGCATTTAAATTTAGGAAGAATAATAAAGTTTACCAAATTAAAATTTAATTTAGGTTAACAACAATGAATGTGCATTCATGCTGCTGCATATCAATTTTTGGAATGGTTTGATTTGAACTCAAGTTTGAAGTCGATTTGAATTCTTGCTTTCAAAATTGCTTTGGAAAGAAATTGGAAAAAAAAGAGTAGAATCCCTCCTCCTTCCTCTTTTCGGCCCAAAGGCCTGCTGCTGCCGCGGCCCATAGCTTTTCCCCGCGTCGCCTGCGCCTCTCTCTGCTCCGCTCGGCCCACTCCAGAGCCGGCACGCGCTCTTCTCCGCTTGGGCCGAAGCCAGGTCTCCCCGGCCCAGTCGCGCAGCCCAGTTTCGCTGGCCCAGCCGCTCTCGCTGGCCCGCACAAGTCTCCCTCCGCCGCTGACCAGCCGGGCCCCCAAAGTCCGGAGCTGCTACGATCTTCGGTGCCGTGACGCCCAAGTGTTCGGCCCCATAAATAGCGCCGCACCCCTCCTCTATCCCCTATCCCATCCGGCGGCCGTTTTTCTTCGCCCCGCAAGCTGCATCCGCCTAACCTAGCACCGCTGCAAGCTTGGAGTACCGCCGTCGTTCGTCGAGCACCGCGCCTCCGTTGTTGGTTCCCGGTCCTCCGTTTCGGGTCCGGTGAGATCCCCTTTCCCTCCTCTCTCTCCCGGTACTTTTCTTTGGTCGAATAGTGCACTGGAGGTCGAGATCCGAGAGCTTCAGCATGCCGGCCATGGCGCCGACGTCGGAGGCTTGCCGCCGTCACTGTTCCAGTGCCCCTCTCTCTCTATTCCCGCCGGTCCGGTTTTCAGCCGTCGGTTTCTAATCCAACGGCTCAGATCTAAAGATACCCTTTCGATGCCGACTTTGCAGTTACACCCTTATAATTACTTTGGTGTTAACCCGTGGTCCTTTGCACGTTTCACAGTTTATGTTTCTTTCTTTCGAAAGCGTATTTTCGTTCGGTTGGACTGAAATATGTTTTCAATTATTTATAGTTTTGCCATTCAACTTGTTTAAGCCATAATTTCTCCGTTTTAACTCTGATTTGATCCGTTCAAGTTGGTTTAGGTTCGTAATTAAGTAATCTACATGTTTATGCTACTGTAAAGTAGATTTCCAACTTTTATAATTCGAGCTTAGATCTAATCTATTATATGCCTATAGGAAATCTTGTATAATTCATAACTTCTCCGTTTTAGATCCGATTGTTGCGATCTTCACGTCCGTGTGTTCGTAGCGAGACGTAGATTCATTTTCCAAACTTTTCATCTTGATTCTTTGCTGTTGGTGTACTGTTCTAATCTGTAGCCTTGTTTGCTTTGCATGATTGCTCCTGGATGCTTGTATGTTGCTATGGTTATCGAGTATAGATGGTGAGCAGTTCTCGACAAGTTAAGGGTACAACTTTGACGAGCAGGACCAGCAGGAGTACGTTGCTCAAGGCAAGTATAGCATGGGATCATCCTTGTTTCCTGTTCACTTTAATTCATTAAATTCATGTTGCATGTGTCATCTTGATAGGGATTTCGTAGAATTGAACTACTACCTTGTCACCTATGGGTTATGCATTTGGGTAGCTTTGCTAGTGCTCAATTAAACCATGATCTTGTAACTTGACTAATGGTATATGCAATAAACATTAAAACGTGACTTTTTAGCAACATGGAAATAGGGGCTGGAGTGTTTAGCTACTTTCTAAGTGCTTCAGATTTCTCTCCCTAAGGACTTATCTGTAAGTGATCATCCGGGACTTACAGTACAGCTGTGAGGGCTACATGGCTCTGGCTTTAGCTTAGTATGAGGACCTTTTCTAGCTTGTTAGTGGTTACCTTTATGGCGCAAGAGGGGTGTGTTCCGGGTTGGATATAGTGCGGCCTCTGTCCGTTAGTGTATAGGCTACGCGTCATTGTGCCTGTCGGAAGGGGAGCTCTACATTCGTAGGCCACAGAAACCTAGCGGCCCTAACTTGTTAGATGAACCTTTGAAAGGCTTCATAGTGACCCTGCCTGCTCACCTTGAAAGTGTTTTGGGAGTTATAAACCCGGGCATATGGGTATCATGACTCACAGTGAAAGTGTACAACCTCTACAGAGTGTAAAACTGGTATATCAGCCGTGCTCATGGTCACGAGCGGCCTTGGAACCCTTATGGAATAGATGATCACTAGGTAATATCTTTTTATGCTATTCATTAATCATGTTTACATTTGATCATGTGTTTTGCAATGGGAATTGAAACAACTTGATGCTACTCATAAGCTAAAATTGTGACAACTAAAAGCTGAACGCTGTTAAACCTGTGTCTAGCCTTTTGAGCCTCATGAACCCCGTGTTACACTTGTTGAGTACGACATGTACTTACGCTTGTTTATTTTCATTATTTGGATAAAAATCCTGGATGGGTAACAAATGACTATGGGTATGATGATTTTCCTGAGGACTACTAGACTTGTGGTCAACTAGTCGACATCCCTGTGAATTAGAGCTTCCGCGAGAGATCTTTTATTTATTTCTGCTATACTTATGTAATAACTCTATCTTATTCGTGATGTAATAAACATTGGAGATGATACTATTCATGATTTGTCGGCTTGTGTGTGAGACTGATCTCTGGGCGCACATAAGGTTTTGCACCCCATTTTATCCCTAAAATTGGGTGTGACAGTCGGCGTCCTCAGTAGGGTCGGGGTCGTCGGCGGCGGCGGCAAGGCGGTGCAGGAGCGCAAGGCACTTGGCGGCGACGACGTAGTTGCGGGTCCTAGAGAGGCGGCGGGCGATATAGGCGACGCAGGCGGGCGCCGCGCCCGTGGCGGACGCGAGGCAGAGCACCTCCCGCGCGTGGCAATCGTCCAAGGTCGCGTCGTCGTGGGAGGTGGCGCGCACGATGGCCACGTCGAGGTCTGGCGCCATGGCGCCCGTCACCCGCGCGATGCCGATGGTCGCCTAGTCCTTGACTGCGCCCAGCACCCTACGGATGGATATGGTAGCGGCCGAGCCGGGCGCCCAGCACCCTGCGGATGGATATGGTAGCGGCCGAGCCGGGCGCCGGCCTACTACTGCTTCCGGTGCTCCTTCTGTTGGGGTCTTGGGGATGTGGAACGAGAGAGCTAGAGATGATACGGAAGAGGATGGGGGGATTGGGAGGGTAGGAGTGAAGGGTTTTGTTGTTTTTTTAATTTTTTTATATTCTAGATACAACTAACGGAGTTAAAAGTAAGTGTAAACTGAGCCTTAGTAGTTACAAAGTAGGGGTAAAATCACAACGATGAAAAAAACAAGAGTAAAATCATAATTGGACATCAAAGTTGGGGCAAGAACACAATATTCCCATTTTTTATCTGTTCCCGATCGGGTGTTGGGGCGCCGTCCAACACTAGAGTGTCACGGCTCCCAAAATCACTCACCCCATGGGTAGAGAATTTTCAACGGTCAGTAAACAAAGCGCAAAACTGAGCAACCGAGTGACCATAGCTCCACGGAAAAACAACTCTTCCAGCAATCAAGATATCATATATCAAAAACTAATTTTTAACAGACTTCTCTGTTTTCTAGTAAGCATACATATATAGATATTTCTCAACCGTTAAAAAAAAACCCCAACATATCATCAGTACTCAAAGAGTCATACTCTAAGTCGCCTCTGTTAGGAATCAGGATAAATACGAAAGCCAATTTAGCAGGGCTTCTTTCTCTCTCTAGAGGTTGTTTACAAGTCAAATCCCAGTTTTCATGTGAAATCTCAGCTAACCCACACAACACCAGTACACCACATGTGAAACATTATTCTTTTTGCTGTTGTACCAAATGGTGCCTTTTGCCTTCCTAATTGTGAATCAGACCCGCATAGAAGTTTGTTGAGATCATAAAAAAAGGTCTCCCCACCATCCCTAAGTGGTGCTAGTTTTGGTGTACTTTAGTCAACAGCTGCTACTCACCTTAAAACTTTCATATACCATGTGAATCGCACAACGCCTGAAATGCAGTGAGAGGTTTCAAAATGACGTTCTAAAATTTATTTTTTTCTTGATCTTAAATTTTGCAAATGTTTTAAACTCTAAAGATTAGCATCATCTATGTACCATGGTACCATGTCTACAGTACCCTCCTTTTTTACTACATAATGCAAATATACAACAAATCTGAGAAATATCCTATCAAAATCTGCTAGTGAGTACATAGTGAAATCTAGAAAACTGAACTATATTTGAGTACATAGTGAATTCTAGAAAACTGAACTATTATTAGACCCATAAGCTAGGCCATCACTTTTCGTGTGGGCCCTGAACCAGCCTGGCAGCTGAGTCTTATTCATTGACTGATTGACCACATAGTTTGGTTGAGTGGACAGTGACATTGTGCCCTGCTGAATACAAATCAATCAATAAGCCAAACTGGAAAATTTCAAAGGAGAACCTAATAAAACATACAGAAAATCAGAAAAAGCCAAAAAAAAAGATCAGATAATAGTTTGTTGACTATTCTTATTTACGAATAATCAATTTACATCAGTTGAACACAGACCTTACATCAAACGGAAGTAGTAAAATATGGTACAATAGCATGTAATATGCTCCTGTTAAAAGAATGAATATACATACAATACATAGCTAGAGGCTATGTGATTTGATGGGGCAACATGTCGCTTCACCTGCAAAGCAGCACGCAACCGCATGCACTCCACCGGCATGGAAGCGCATGGTTGCACGCTCGGAGCAACATGAAAAGCATGCACCTGCAGTTGCGTCTCCATCGGCTGCAGTTGTGTGCAGTAGTGCCCTGCCCTGCTGTTGCGTCTCCATCGGCCGCTACAGTAGGCACTGGCACAGCCACAGTAGCGCCCTGCTGTTGCACCTCCCGCAGCTTGCCGCGCCATGCGCCGTGGCGCGGCAGTGCCGCGCCCAGATCCGCAGCGCGGTAGCTCCTGCCACGTCACCGGTCAGCATTCCGGTCGTCGCCACGTCATTCCTCTTGCCGCGCCACCATACATGACGCCGCACAGGCGTTTCGCCGCGCCATGGAAATAGACGCGGCCAAAAGTGTTAGTTTTAGAAATAAAATTTAAACAGTGTTAGATTGCAAATTAGTTTAAAAAAGTGTTAAAAATAAAAAAAATCACGAAAGGAGAGGGTGCGTGTGGGTCTTCACGCTCGCTGTGAGCCAGGATACAAGTACTTACAAAACGCCAGCGTTGTGTTGCTATGTTTATGCCTCGCTCCATTTATAGGGTAGTGCACAAGAGTTCAAAGTCTGGGCAGGTTTGTAGCTTTTTGGCTAATTAATTAGCCTACTCTCAGTCCACGTAATTCTTGCACAAATACTTTTTTAGCTGCTGACCCATAATTCGGTGGAAAAATTTATCTGTCAAGCAAGCCTAAAGAGGCTAGTGGTAGAGGCCCCAAAACTACCAATAAGGCAAACATCCTCATTCAGCCAGGAAAAATAACGGCAACAGAAAACTAGAGCTACTAAAAAAGTTAACAACATTTTCCTTTCTGATTTACTAAATGAACAACAAAGTATATGTGCATGTCAGTTACTCCGGGACATAGATCTGGGGTAACAATGCCATAGCTGCCTTCTCATGAGCTACTAGGATTGCATTCCATCAGCCATCAAGACATAGTAGTTCTCAGTGCACAGAGTCTTTTGACATGCTTCCATAGGTTGCATACTATTTCATCCTACCGTGACTAAACCCGTGGCAGATCCAGAGTATGTCTAGCCAAAAAACTAATATACAACACAGTATAATCCAATACAAATTTTGGTACAAGGTTTGAAACACGAGTTGTGAATAGCAGGCAGGCTTGACGACAGGACATACACAGCTAGCATCAGATTGCAAAACGTAATTTGCTGAGAGAGAAGCAGAGCACTGCTCCATGTTTCAGTTTTCAGTACTCACTGCCAATTAATTTTTGTATTCCTTGTGTCAGAGAAAAAATAGCATCATAGCATTGCAGAAGTACCACTTAAGCAAATCACTCATCAATTTTTCTATGTTTGTAAAACACCAAAGGAAACTGTCATTTTGCTTCAGTCCTGGCTGTGCTGAATTTTTTTCTAGCTAAACATCTGCTATGTTGCGTATCTTGGTAATTCAGATGCACTGTTGGCCAACTAAACAATACCCCGATTGTAATCCTTGGTACATGTCATGGGTGTGGATGAAGGGGGGTATGAGCCAGCATGTCCATGAACCACCCCCTCATGTACAGAAGGAGACTGGATTAGTTTGGTTAGAGAGTTAAGATTAAAAATGGGATTGTTAGCTAGATACAAGATAAGGTTGTTAGCTCCAGGCTTTTACCATCAGGATTGGATTTATTAGCTTATATAAGGCTATGGCAGTCTCCTCATTTGATCAAAACAAGAATCAGTCCATCTAATTTCTCATCTACATCTGTACTTCTATTTCATCATGATCCAGTTTCTCATCCTTAATAACTGATTCCACCCAGGACACTTATCTCAACTCTGACTATGACAGTACATCACTAGGGTCTAGGAACACTGAGCACGAAACAAAGTAAGAAAACAGGGGTGTATAGTGCTATTTACTAAGAGAGGACATTCAATAAGTTCATCAAATGCATATCTCTGCTTGAATCAAACAGTGTGTGTAGTCTGAACATTTGAACAGAGTATAAAATCTTGTATATCGACATGCATTGAATATATGACTCACACATCATCATCTAGCATAACAAGTTCAAACAAGTGCTTGCTAAATCTCTCCGACTAATAAGGTCATAGTTGACTAAGCTTTTCGATACAAGTGATCCATGTTGAGACTGCAGAGTTTCAAAATGACAACTTGTAACAACTATTTCTAGTGTCTATCAGAATTCCGGATTTTTGGAAATTCAAAGGAATAGCAAGTTCGGGGATTGCATTTAGTCAACACACCTTAAATCAATTAAAAAGGATTCATGCTTATGCTAAAGCTGTCGCTTTTCCACTAGTATTCTAGTTAGTCAAAGAGTACTAAAAACAATAACAAGTACTAAACTGATGAATCATCATACGAATGAATGAATTGGCAACATGGAAGAACAAAGATGGTACTAGATCGACAGGCAGCAGATAGTAGTAGTACACAGTTGCCATCTCCTAGCATAACAAGTTCAGATAAGTACTTGCAAAATCTCTATGACTAGTGACGTCATCGTAGACTAAGCTTTTCAGTATAATTGATCCATGGAGAGACTACAAAGCTACAAAATGGTCAGGTTTTGGAAACTTAAAGCCTACCAAGTTCGGCTATTGCATCGTGTAGTAGTACAGAACTTAGCTTGTCAACGCACCAAAAATCAAATTTAAAAGATTCATGCTCATGCTAAAGCCGTCTCTTTTTCATTGGCATTCTCGTTAGTCAAAAAGAGAACAAACTAGTACTTACTGAACTGGTGAATACATACTCCATATGAAGAATTGGAAACATCTTGGAAGAAGAAAACAGTACTGACTAATAGTATGGCATTAGATTCATCAGGATAAGGTACTCAAACCATTAGGGGCTGTTACTACTGGAAGTCAATTCCTTGAGCATTGGGTAAAGCATTGGGTAAACCAATTTGCCAAGCATGCAACGACCATTTACGCAAATAAGCACACAAGCATTGACAAACCAAGGCAATGCACATTGGGTAAAGCATCAGGAACAAGTGATGGAGCAGCAAGCAGCAAGCAGCGAGCAGCAGCAGTGGTGGATCCGAACCTGTCAGGTGTAGGGGAAGCTGTGGAGGAGCGTGGAAACGGTGGAGGTGGGCGGATGCCAGAGAGCATGGGCAGCCGGGCCGCCCGCCGTTGGAGGTGTGTGGATGCTGGACCCTAATGGGCACCGGGGCCGCTAGCCGGGGGATGGAGTGTGGACGCTAGGTTAGGAGCGTGGACGTCGGAGAGCTCGGGCACCGTGGCCGCTCGCCGGGGGAGGGAGCACAGATGCCAGAGCGCACGAGCACCTGGGCCACGGGAGGGCGGGGAGCAGGCCCGCGGCACCTCAAGGTTGGAAACGAGATGGTAGCGAACCGGGTCGTGGATGTGGACGGCACGGCCGCAAACCCTAACTTGCTTGGCGGCCCGGGGGATGGAGCGGGTTGGCGGAGCTCGAGGTCGGGGATGGGGAGGAGGCGGCGGGTTGGCCGGCCGGGGGCTCTAAAACCATAGCCACCGTGGAGATGGGGCGTGCGGCATCGTGGTGGCCCAGGGATGTCGAGCTGTGGCCCGGGGGTGCGGATAGCGGGCGCCGGCGTCGGGAGAGGTCCAGGAGGCGGCGGCAGTGGGGCGCCGACGAAAACTTGGCAGCCTAACGACGTTGGGAGGAAGAAGAGAGCGCCCAACACTTACGAAATTTTGGCCCCCGAGCGCCCGTGCTTATATACCCAGGATGATTTGTAGGGGCAGCTTAAAACACCAGGTTCCTAATCTAGCCGGCCCTACAAATATTTTCCATTTTATTAAATTATTAATTATGTATTTTTTGTATCAACAAAACACAAAGTAAATGTATATAATATGTTGTATTATTCTCTATATGCACAAATATATGTAAACAATATAGAAAACAAAAAAAAATCAAAAATTAAAAATTTGAAAGAGTCATGTGACTTTGTTTGTACGATTCAAAATTTGAAATTCAAACTATTACAACTTTAAACAACATTTTGAAAGAGTATATGATTTCAACTAACAAAGTCATGAACGTAAAAGTTGTTGAACTCATCACTATCTACAACTTTTATTTTGGTCACTTCTTTATTTGACAAAGTATTAGTAAACATTGTTCACAAGTTCACATATCACTCATAGTTTCATAAACTATATAAGAGACATGTTGATTTATGAACAATGTTTACTATCACTTTGTCAGATGAAGAAATAACCAACATAAAAGTTGTAGATCTTGATGAGTTATACATATTTGGTATTCATCACTTTTTCAGCTGAAATCATTTGGCGTTTCAAAATCTTGTTAGAACTTGTCATTTTTTTAAATTTGAAAATTTGAATTGCTCAAACTTTGTCAAACGAAAAGAATGATCAAATCAACACAGTAACTTAATAGGGCATGACTTTAGAAAAATTTAGGAAACAAATCATCACATTTGGAGTTAGTATGAGGGAGAAAGACTAGTTACAAAATTTACCCATAGATTAAAAAGAAAAATCACAACTGTTTATGATGATCAATGATGAACAGGTATGATTTCTCTTTTTAATCTGTGGCCGAAACTTGTAACTAGTTTTTCTCCCTCATACTAACTCCGAATATGATGTTTTTTCCTAAATTTTTCTTAAATCATGCTCTATTATTTTAGTCGGTCATCTATCTTTGTCACTAATTTTGGATAATTTCAAATTTCGATAGGAGCTGTGCTTCTATCTCTGTTCGTCACATCCGGATTCTTCTTTTCATAGATGACGCGTATGTTTTTCACTATTCTGTACACGTGTTCTCCGTTATGACGTCTCTCTAGAGGGGGTTCAATCTCTAGGGTGTTGTCATAAAATCTATAGAACAATTTGCTGCGGTTCTTGTGACTTGTCTTTAAGAAGCGCCAGTTTCTTAGGTAAACTATCTTCTTGGATGCATGCAGGAACACCCATGTAGCACCATCCAAGCAAACTAAGCACCCCATCTTCTCTTTGATTTGTCTAGATAAAGCAAACAGCGTGGGGTAATCATTGGTAGTAACAAATATTATTGCTCTACATATGAAGTCCTCCTTTCGGAACGCATCGTACATCGGCTCCACATGCCTCCACAGCCTATCCATTTCTTGCATCAAAGGCTCGAGAAACACGTCTATATCAATGCCTGGTTGTTTAGGGCTAGAAATAAGAATAGTGAGGAGAAGGTACTTTACAGGGATAAATAATTATATTCTTACGGTTCTTGCAACCTTTACAGGGATAAATAATTGTATCCTTATTCTCTGTCAACGTCGTTGCATGCTTCTCTGTGGCTTCAATAAATTTATCCACCTCTTCACAGAAACCTGCCTTGAACCTTAACGAACCATACATCCAAGAGTTCCTGTACTCCATCTTTTACAACAACAACAAAAAAACATTAAAGGACTTCTTATTCAGATATATATAAAAATGAATCAAATTAATAATTACTTAATAATAATTATATATACTTCAGATATATATGAATATAAATCAAATATAATTACATGAAGCAAACAAACATACCATGGTAGAGAAAAATTAATTAATGTCCTATTTATCCATAAATAATTAAAATACATATTTGTTGATTATAATAAACAATTTCAAAGATAATAATTAGCAATAATTAATATTTTACCCAATATCTTTCATGCAAACCCTAATCCAATTTCATCAAACATAAATTTACAAAAATGAAATTAATAAAAAAACCAAACCCAAGATTTAGATCTAGATCTACATGCACATGAAACATCCATAAAACTAACTAATTGTTCACTAAAATCAAAAAAACATGGACCAAATAAGGGTATAATCTTGTTCCCCTACCTAATTTACCCTAGTACATTCAAAACTTGAGTCTAATTTGCTTCATATGTAGCTCAAGCACCATAGAATTGAGAGAAAAGTAAAACTCAAATTACTCACTAACCAACCATTAAAACTTAAAAAAAAGTGTGGAATAGTATTTTCTTACCTTCTACAACCTCTCCACCAAAGGATTTGAGACCAAAACCTTCCCTCCTTAGTAGAGCAATTTTTGGAAGGTGTCCAAGGCCTCCCAAGCCTTTTTTTCTCGGGTATGAGTGAGTGACCCGAGGAGAAAGAAGGGGGCTATAGCCTTTTGTACGTGAAGCATTTGTAGGGGCGGCTGGTGATTGAGCTGCCCCTACAAATCGCAACACCGGGGGCGGCTGGTGAGTGAGCCGCCCCTATAAATCGACCCATTTGTAGGGGCGGCTCGTATCACCAGCCGCCCCTACTGTGCCATTTGTAGGGGCGGCTGGTCTCGTGGGTCCCGAGCACGCCCACTGTAGGGACGGTTCTATCACCAGCCGCCCTTATAAAAAAATTATTCCGTTGCTACAAACGTTTTTTTGTAGTAGTGGAACAAAGGTGTGCATGCCTCACATGGAAGGCCGAACCTGGACTTTAGGGCCTAATAAAGTGTCCAAGCTGCATAAAATTACATACTAACAACTTGGGAACAAATGTGAGCATGCCTCACGTGGAACACTGAACCTGGACTTGTAAAATTACATACTAACAACTTGCCAACAACTGCGCGCATGCGTGCGTCACGTGGAACATCCAACCTGGACTTCCAAACAATAAGAATGAATAGACCCGCTCTCAAAAATCTATATATCCTAGATCGAGCTGACATGTACAGACCTGCTGCTCCCTTTTCCCATTTGATTGACACCATGGCCGTACAATAACTAGTGACGGTTCGGATACACTATTTTTCCTGCGGCCACGCAATTATATAGGCACAACCAGTGATGCTCCATTATCGATACACATCATGTAACTAGAACAAGCATGAATAATCTATTATTAGTGCCGGCTACAAAACCACCATGGATACATGCTCTCCTAGTGGCGGCACAAAAACCGGCAGAAAGGAAGGGTTTGGACTGTAGTAGCGCGACTTCACTGTATTTGCCAACCATGGTCTTGTTTTCTACATACTCCATGAATTAGCAACTGGAGTGCAATTATAATCTAGCAGTGCATCGATGTACAATAATTTGCATTGCCGTGTCCCTTAGGGTTTGGTTTAACTCGTAAGCCATCATTTGGTGAAGTATTGGCGTCCACAATTTAAGAGAAGAGTTGACAATAAAGAACCGACAATTCCAGAGATTAGGTGCACCGGTCAGGATCTAAACTATAAACTCTAAACTGTCGAACCTGCGAACGCCGAACCTGGACTTTAGGGTCTAAACTGTCCAAGCTGCGTAAAATTACATACTAACAACTTGTGAACAGATGCACATTTTCTTCACATGGAACACCGAACCTAGACTTCCGTGCAATAGGAATATTAACAGCACATGCATGCAGACCTGCTTCCCATAATCTTTGGATCCTAGATCGAGCTGACATCCACAGACCTGCACGCTTTTGTTATTTGATTGACACAAAGACTATATACAGGAGACTTACCAAGCCTCAGTGTTGGGAAGTTAATATTGTAACAAGTTAGGTCAGATGTCCACGGATAAGTTCAGAAGCGGTTGGTAATTGATGCCTTGTAAATGAAGAAGGCCAAGATGAAGGATGTTTCATGGGTTTTGTTAGTGATTACTTATGTTGTGATTGCAATTGTTTCAGTTTGCACGGAGTATTCAAATTTATTTTCCTTAATCCGATTTCAAGTGGTCGATTTGACGTGAGTGCTCGTATTTTCCTTAATTTATTTTAAAAATTAACGACGTTGTCGTTTCAGTGGTAGGCGATGTGCTTGCCGATAGCGGCGACTGTGGTCACTTTGTCAGTCTCGAGATCTGTCTCGAGATCTGTTGGTCCAATCTTAGTCCTTTAGAGGTGCTCATAAGGGTAGGTTGAGTTGTCGATTTGACATGGGTGCTCGTATTTTTCTAGATTTATTCCAAGATTTAACGACGTTGTTCTTTCAGTTGCAGGAGATGTGATTGTCAACAGCAAGGCGACTGTGATCACTTTGTCAATCTCGAGATCTGCTGGTCTAATCTTAGTCTTTCATAGGTGCCCATGGGGTAGGGTGAGTATGCGTGCACATATGAGTTTGTATCCATACTACGATTCCAAAAAAGTTGTGTATCTATGTAAATCATTTTTAATAGTAACAAAAAATTGATGTACACATTTTTTAGTAGTTGCAGAAATTTGAAGCAACCTACGTGTAACTAACTGTATTAACTATTAGTATGAACTGGTACAATTTCCTGCATGTCTTCTTAAAGGCTTTGTGAAGTCCATCATTTGTTTAAGTTTGTGGTTGAGGTTGTACTTCACTACGGGAATCAGGAGATTTGCCGAGTGCCCCTGGCACTCGGCAAAGCCTAAAAACAATCGGCAAAGGGTTTGTCGAGTGTCACGCTCGGAAAACGACACTCGGTGAATTTTTATCGGCAAACGGACTTTGCCGAGTGTTTTTTCTCGGGCACTCGGCAAAGACTTCGCCGAGTGCCCAAAATACACTCGGCAAATATTTTTTCGAAAAAAAGCCACCACAAAAAAAGCCGCCAGAAAAAGCCACCCGGATCCGGGGGCCACGAGCCACCACCACCACGCCACCGCCGCCCACCACCACCACGCCACCACCGGCCACCACCACCACGCCACTGCCGCCCGCCACCACCATGCCGGGGAAGACAGGGAGAGGAGGGCGCGGCCGCCGGATCCGGGGAAGAGAGGGAGAGGAGGGGGCGGTCGGGCCGGATCTACCGTCGGGGAAGAGAGAGGAGGGGGAGGGGCTTCGGCGGTGGGAAGAGAGGGAGAGGAGGGGCCGGCCGCGCTGGATCCGCTGCCGGGGAAGAGAGAGGAGGGGGCGGCAATGCCGGATCCGCCGCCGGGGAAGAGAGAGGAGGGAGAGGAGGGGGATGGGCGCCGGCGGTGGGAAGAGAGGGAGAGGAGGGGGCGGCCGCGCCGGGACCGGATCCAGGGAAGAGAGAGGAGGGGGCGGCCGCGTCGGATCCGCCGCCGGGGAAGAGATAGGAGGGAGAGGAGGGGGAGGGGCGCCGATGGTGGGAAGAGATGGAGAGGAGGGGGTGGCCGCGCCTGGGCCGGATCCGGCCTCCCTATGCGCCACCGTCTCCGGATCCGCCCGCGCCGGGGCTGGATCTAGTGGAGGCGGTGAAGGAGGGAGGGAGGTGCGCCGGCGAGGGAGGATGGGAGGGCGGGCCGCGCCGGCGCCGGAGAGGGAGGAGGGGAGATCGGGGCCATGCCGGGGCCGAGAGGGAGGAGGGGGCGGCGCGAGGAAGGTGCGCGGGGAGGGGGCGGCGCGTGCCCATGCACGGAGAAGGGGAGGGGGTGTGCGGACGGCGCGGGGAGAAGGGGAGCCCGCGGCGCTGGGTATAAAAAGGATTTTTTTCTTTTGCTGAGTGTCCCAGATTTGGGCACTCGACAAATTTTTTTTTTCTTCTCTTTCTTTTCTAGAAAAAAATATTTTTTTTACTTTGCTAAGTGTCCTAGATCTGGGCACTCGGCAAAGATTTTTTTTTCATTTTTTTCTTCTCTTTCTTTCCTAGAAAAAATATTTTTTTTACTTTGCCGAGTGTCCTAGATCTGGGCACTCGGCAAACTTTTTTTCATTTTTTTCTTCTCTTTCTTTCCTAGAAAAAATATTTTTTCTTTTGCCAAGTGTAAAAAAAAAACACTCGGCAAACCCCATCTTTGCCGAGTGTTATTTTTTGACACTAGGCAAACCACCTCTTTATCGAGTGTTTTTTTTTTGCCGAGTGTTTTTATGGAAGCACTCGGCAAAGAACTTGTTTGCCGAGTGCCCGAGAGAAAACACTCGGCAAACACAAAAAGACTCGGCAAATTTGACGTTTCCGGTAGTGCTTGTGATTAGCTGGCTCTGCCTATGATATGAACAGGAAATATTCATAAATACTTCGCCTAGCAAGTCTTCGTTCTAGACTTAGAACTGAATTCAGGAGGCCATACACAATGTGAAAGGCCAGGACTTAATCAGCGTAGCGTTGCTGGTCGTCCTGCATGAGTATCCTAGATAAAGAACTTAATTCAGGAGGCTACATACAATGTGAAAGGCCAGGAATGAATCAGCAAGCGTTGCTGGTCCTCCTGCATGAATGTCATAGATAAAGAACTGAATTCAGGGGGCTCAACAGCAAACACGTGTTACAAGAGAGGCGGCATGCTTAATACACCCACCAAAGATTGTTGTGTAGTACCAGAAGACCTATTTCTTGTTGGAGAAAATCTGTAGTCGATGATACAAAGTGATCAAGAGAGTCGGGATGCATTGGTGAGCTTCAGTGGTTTGTGGCACCTGCCTTGGTTGGTGAGAGACTTTGAGGTGATAACATCCTATGACCGGATCAGAGAAGGCTTAGTGACAGGAGTGTACCTCATTATTGTATCTTCAATGTGGATTATGGTTTGGGTTTTGGTCATTTCCTACTCTATCTTCCATCTTACGAGTTACGAACTTCAGTATTTACTATGCATGTGTTTCAACTTGTAAGCAACCGTTTACTGAGTATTCTAGATGCATGAGTTTCAGAACAAATCGGAGACAATTAAAAAAACAGTATAGTTACAATGCTAGAGATTCTCTGTATCCATCACCGACTGACCAATATGGCTAATTACATAATAACAACTCATCGACGAATGCCACACCATGCCATGGAACAGTGAATAGGTACATAAAGAAACTGATACCTTTATTTCAAGTACAAGTTGCCGTGATGCCCTCAACACTTCAACAGATACTATATGGCCGCACAACCTGTCAAAACGACAGGCCAACAGCTGCTCTGGTATTTCAGTCTTTATTACTGATGCAATCAGAATGTCATTTAGATCCTCTACACAGAAAATATGTATTTAAGTTTCAAAACATGTATGTCAGCATTTTAATCCACTTGCTTTCTCTTTTCTACCGATGAAAACAAAAGGGCTCACGCACTCCCTCCACTTGCGTTTTCCTTTACTGCCAAGCTGGCTAATTACATATTTACATATAATATCAAGTAACAACATGGAAACAGATGCATGCATGGATCACGTGAAACTCTGAATCTGTACATAGAGAACCGGATACCTTACATAAGTAAGGCAAATAAATTGTCACGATGCTCTCAACAGATTCTTGGTGCGTGCAATCTCGCAAACGGACAGGCTAACTGATCCTGTTTCTTGCCTTAAAAAATTGGTCCTCTTTTGACTGACTTGCATAAAGGCCAGCTCTCCAAAACTTAACCTATCCTAGATGGAGCTGACCGTGCATCCAGTCTCGAGCCATCTGTAAATTAATGGCCCTAGATTTAGTCAAAGTTCCATGTTTATGCATGCATGCCTACAAATATTATACCTGGTAGGTAAATATAATGTTCAATAATAATATAAATTTCCCAATCATATACAAGACATAATGCAATCATGTCTAAATTAAACGTTTTGTAGGTAATAAATGCTATTGCGAACGTAAATGATTGGTATATAATATAGCCTGAAAATTAATTACATGTGCCTAGCTCATGGGTTCATCAAGAATTGGTGACCCTTGCAAAATGTCACTGCCGGGTAGTGGCTTCACCCGGCAGAGATATATCACAGCCGGGTCATAGCATAAGCCGGCAGTGATATCATACCTATCACTGCCGGTTTGTAGCCTGAACCTACAGTGATATGTCACTGCATGGTGTTCGTTTTAGCGGCAGTGAAAGGTGCCGTCACTGCTGTGTGATTAGCTTTCCGCCAAGTTTCTGGATCCTAGGCTTACCACCTGACCGTGATAAGTAGTCACTGCTAGCTCCAGCAGAACAGGCAATGATTCTTAAGCGGTGATTGCGCGTTCTGACGTAGTGAAGTAGTAGTGAAATTACTAGCTTCAATACCAGATGTTACAAACCGAAAGTGAAGTATCGACCTTTGTCTCAGGAGCCTATTTCTATGTTAACCAATTGCGCTTATAGATTTCAGAAATACAGTATTTTTGAAAAGTACAAAATTTATTCACCTAGAGAGGGCCTGTGCAAAGTTATGTCACCTATTTAGACCGCTATAATATAGCTTCTTTACAGAAACCTATTGATTGCTTTCACATGCATCATTTGAGTGCAACTTCATACCCCATACACTATGGTGCTTAAGTTCAGAACAAGTTGCACATGCATTATTGCATACAAGTAAAGTAATTGAAGCATGGTGGTTGGACCCTGGCCAATGAATCTTTATTTGTCTATGGAGAATATCATCATCCTAGATGTAAGCATACTATTTAGAACTAGCAGTAAACGTTGTCCTTGTTTTGTGTGATGCTCTTAATTACATGCATACATAGTTTGCACGGACTTATGCCCATTATGCGTTGTTTTCGATTTTGCTGCATTGCATGTGTGAACTGTAGACATGTAACATTTTTTATGAGGGTGAGGAAAGTATCACTGTAATGTGTTGTAATCTGGTCACATTTTCTTCCAAAAAATTTACTTTTTTACTCGACACTACACCTTCCATAACTTGGAACTTATAACGTTATAGCAGCAGATATATTATATTTGTTTAGTTCTTGTATTGCTCCATTTGGAAATATCGTTTAAATATATAACAGGCGTGATTAGAAACACTGAATCAAAAGTAGCGCACCAACAGATGGATAGCAATTTTAGCGTAGAGCCACACTTTCCACATGGCTTTGCTTCAGAGTTCTCCTATAAATACTAGTGAAGTCCTGTCATCCTGAGCGAAGTGCTAAGTAGTGTTGAGCACAAGCTAGTCTTGTCATCCTTAGCCGGCCGCTTGCCTGTTAGGTGCCTTGTACAAGGGAGGAAGAGATCGATGGACGCCGGAGGTGCTGTAGGTGGCCATTCAGACCAGGTTCGTTCACTCGAGTAGCCCCTTTCTCTTGCAGGTTTTCCAACTACAGTGCATGGTTCCATGGATGAACTCAGTGGAACATCAGGCTGAGAACAATAGTGCTGGATGTGACGTGTACAAAGTGATGTATGTGCATTGTTTAGGACCAACACAAAATGACTATTATGCCTGTCACTAATTAATGACCATTTAAAAATGAGGGGCCAATATACTTCGCTTCTTAACCCAAGGCCACATGGGTAACACATGTCGTTTGGTGTCTTTCACGTTGTGTGCTCAATTTGCTTTCAATTGCTTAGTGTTAGTTTGCACCAGAACTGAAAGTAATTATTTTTTCCCTATCCTCTATTTTCTAGCTTTTGGTAGAAGCGGATGGCTCGACACGGACACTTATTTTGAACAGGCCAAAGCAGCTGAATGTACTCTCCCACGCAATGGTATGTTATGACTTAAGAGGTCACTAGTATTACTTCTAGAACAGTTGGGTAGAAGATGATGACTGTTCTTTCATGTTGCAGATTAAGGGACTCCGGAGATGTTTCACAACTTATGAGAAAGATGATGGAGTTAAATTGTTGATTATGAAGGTATCTCATACCACTTTGTTTGTATTGTAATTCAATGTTTGAGGTGGTTAGTGGTCCAACATAGATGTAGGTGTCTTAGGTACTGTTTTGTGCAGCTTTGACTAGTTTCGGCTCCTCCGTGTATCAAGGAGCCGTTTCTATAATTTTTTTTTCTCAAAACTAAATGAACTAGAAGCTGGCTTCAGTTCCTCCTCCGATCCACTGTAGCAATGTGAAATCTATATCATTTGTTTCACCAGCTTTGGCTCCTCTGTGTACTATCACAAGAACCTGAAGCTGTTTGGAGAAATGCCAAATGAGCGTTAGTGGATTTCTCCAATATTATCAGGAAGCAAGGCAGTCACAAAATTCATGAGTTGCCCAAGCTAGCACTCTTAGACTACATAATACATAGAGCTTATTCAGTTCAGAAGCAGTATACTCTCTTACAATATATAGCACGTGATTGGTGTTGAACTTATGAGGTGCGAACGAGGCTTGTTGCCATGCCAAGGCTTGCAAAAATGCAGGGGACATTATTTGAAAATTGACAACTTGTATTCCAGCGATCTAATTCTACATTCGTTAAACAATCAGACTCACTATAGACTTACTTTAGCTTGCTTTTCTTTATTCATTTCACACTACTATAAATGGGATTTTAGGAGACATCGTCTCTAACTAATGGAGACAGGCACATCTAGTCGACGCTTCTATAAATGGTCAGGCGACTTCTAGGCAAACGCCCACCTCTGTTAATCATTTTTAGAGGTGGGCATCCTAAGATGACTGCCTCTGTTAATCGACTATTAACAATGCTGGTCATTCTAACGGTACGCTTCAAAAAATAGGCGCCTAAAAAATTCATAACATTCATATGAATTCAAATCTGAACGAACTTTATACAAAAAATTATAGAGCTTGATGTGATCTCCAACTTTGTGGGTGATAATTATTTATTTGAAATTTAATAGAGTCCCAAAATTTTATTTTGAGCTCTTATATTTTGGATTTTGAAATTTAAAATTTTCAAACAATCAAGCATGTTGACATGATCTACATAAAGGTTGTAGTTCTCAATATGATCTACAATTTTATAGTTAATAAGTTTTTGATATGAGGTCATTTATATCCCTAAATAGTCATTTTATGTTGTAATTTAGAAATTTTGACATCATCTATACCAAACTTGTAGTTGTCAACACAATCTACAGCTTTGCAGTTGACAAGTTATATAATAAAAAACATTTAGTCTCAAATGTTCATTTTAGAATTCTCATTTTTTACATTAAATTTTTTTATAGTTTTAAACTATCTTGGGCGTAGCCACACCCTTTATCAAAATCATAGAACTCGATCAATAAGACCTAAAACTATGTGGTTGATTTTTTTTTCATTTGGAATCATTTAAGGGCTGAAATATTTAATACAAAACTATGAAATGTTGATAAAATGGATAGTATCATATCATATCATATCATATATATATATATATATATATATATATATATGTATATATATATATATACATATATATATATATATATATATATATATTGATATGAGGTCATTTATATCCCTAAATAGTCATTTTATGTTGTAATTTAGAAATTTTGACGTCATCTATACCAAACTTGTAGTTGTCAACACAATCTACAGCTTTGCAGTTGACAAGTTATATAATAAAAAACATTTAGTCTCAAATGTTCATTTTAGAATTCTCATTTTTTACATTAAATTTTTTTTATAGTTTTAAACTATCTTGGGCGTAGCCACACCCTTTATCAAAATCATAGAACTCGATCAATAAGACCTAAAACTATGTGGTTAATTTTTTTTTTCATTTGGAATCATTTAAGGGCTGAAATATTTAATACAAAACTATGAAATGTTGATAAAATGGATAGTATCATATATATATATATATATATATATATATATATATATATATATATATATGTGTGTGTGTGTGTGTGTGTGTGTGTGTGTGTGTGTGTGGTATAGTGGTAGAGATGCATTGTGTGTGATGAAAGGTCCTGAGTTTAACCTTCAAAGGCACCTTTTTTTTGTAGTTTCTGGAAACCATTAACAGAGGCAGGCATCTTAACACGCCTGCGTCCATTAGCGGCACTAATAGAGGTTGCCTGCCTCTGTACTTAATGGATTAACAGAGGTTGCCTGCCACTGAATAGTTTTTGACGTCTCTGAAAATTCTTTATCTACTAGTGTTAGTTTACTTCTCATTTCTTGCTATTAGCTCTTTTAAATTGATACGATAATTATTATAATTTTACTGCCTACAGGAAACCGTCTGTTGATCTTTATGTTTCTCATTGTATTGAAGCATCACTTGTTTTCAGGGGACAGGAAGAGCATTTTGTGCTGGAGGTGATGTTGCTGCTGGTGTCCAGTCAATATATAATGGTAATAACTACTCCCTCTGTCCAAAAAGTGTGCAATTCCAGATTTTGGGCAAGTCAAAAAAATTTTAAGTTTGAGCGAGTTTACAGCAAAAACTATCAACATTTGTGTCTCAAATTAGGTTTATTATTCAAATATATTCTATAATCAATGTGTACTTATTGTATCATAAATGTTATTAATTTTTTGTATAAATTTGTTAAAAGTTAGAGTTGTTTGACTAATTGGGAGGTGAGAGTAGCATCTTTTCAGGATGGAGGGAGTATAACTTTAGGTAGCCTCTACCATATCTAATGTCCAATGATGATTTCTTTATTAGATATTTTTCACCAGCTTCAACCTGATTTAAAACCCATGTTACATATTGTAAATAGGTCTAAGGTTGTTCCACATGCTCTGTTGACTGTGCTGTGTGTTTAATTCTTAAATCAGAAAGCTGGAAATGGGGCGCTGATTTCTTCCGAGATCAATATTTGTTGAACTACATAATTGCAACATATATCAAACCTCAAGTGAGCTTCATCGCTTCATAGTGATTGACTGTAATTATTCACTCTCTGTTTATTGGCTCTAAATGCTAGACAATTAATTTAACTATAGGTTTCTCTTCTTACTGGAATTGTCATGGGTGGAGGTGCTGGTGTTTCTTTACATGGAAGATTTCGAGTTGCCACTGATAACACGGTATATGCTAGAAACCAAACTCAAGTGACATTTTTTGTCAAATTGTTACTTTTTCATATCAATTCAAGACGGGTTTAGGAAGCACAAAAAGTTCACATGTATTCATGCAGCTAGAGATCTTCCTGCATAAGGTTCTACTGAATATAAACATTCAGGCATAATATTCACAACAAAAATGAGCCAGCACTGCCTTTCACTACCTGTCCTGATGAATATTAAGGCTGGATGTTTATGATAGACTTAGTGGATCGCCTAGACATAGATCTAGCGGGTACAACCTTACATATGGGATGAAAACTTCCTAGAACATGATCTAGAGAGAGAGAGAGAGAGAGAGAGAGAGAGAGAGAGAGAGAGGAAGGAAGAGCTTGACGTAGACATGGCGAAGGTGATGCGGTCCAGGTTGGCTGAGTCGCGGTCACGGCGTTGAGGTCAGTCGCAGTGTAGTGGTGGCGCAGAGACGGCGGTGAAGACGTCAATGGAGCTTCCCGTCGCTTCAGCGCCTCCCTCTTAAATCGGATTAGGGTTAGGACTGTATGTGGGAGAAAGGCGGCTCAGGTGAACCTCGTTGCGCGAGCCCTGGCCTCCCACCTCCTTTATATTGCGCTGCGCGATGGGGGGTCACCAACCCTGGAACGGTTGGGTGCCCCCGATCAGGGCGCGGATCAAGGCCCTGACTCGGTCGTTGGACCGAGCCGAGAGGAGATCAACCTAACAGTTTATTGGATTAGGTTTCAGTTATGGTATAGACCTTTTTGTGAGCTTGATCGGTGCTAGTTGTTCTTGTACTCATTTGGAATAGGAAAAATCTTGCATTCTATTTATTGGGAAATCGTAATATTTTGAAGTGCCAAAATCTGGATCATTTACATTTTCAATATTCATGCAGGTTTTTGCAATGCCAGAGACAGCTCTTGGTCTTTTTCCAGATGTTGGGGCCTCATATTTTCTGTCTCGGCTTCCTGGGTTCTATGGTTATTCAATACCTCCCTTCTTTATTCAGTTGAAATACATGTAGCTATGTCATTGCCACGTATTTCATATTCCAATATTTTGTTAACACTCCAGGAATATTATGCATCCTCGTATTCTTCTTTACTTCAGTTTTATACCATATGCTTATTTCATTTTTAGCAAGTGTGGTTCTTGTGCAAATGTTCTATGCAATTATGTAACTGATCATTGAGATATAGTCATATAAGAAAATGAAAGTCACAAACTTTCTTGTTTTCTATTTGATTTATTGGTTCCATTATGTTAATTAGTTGTACTTAGTGAGGTAGCCTTCTAGATGGTGGTAAGGGTAGCTTGGGAGATCTTGTTAACTAAAACATTATCTTAATTTTCTATAGGAGAGTATGTTGCTCTTGCTGGTGCCAGATTGGATGGTGCTGAAATGCTTGCATGTGGTCTGGCAACTCATTTTGTCCCTTCACATGTAGGTTCACTTGTAACTCAAATTTGAACTGAGCTGCCAAATTTTCTTCCAGTTATGATGTTTGCTGTCATATTTATGGTTATTTTGTTGACAACATGCTAATATATAAATCCTGACCTTATTGATAATAGCATTTGCACATACACTTTCAATTTTTGTTCGCTTGCATCATTAAGGTTGTGTATGTGGTATATCTAGACGACTCTAAATAAATACTTTTGTTTCCCAGAAGATGCTATTGCTGGAAGAATCCCTTAAAAAGGTGGACACCTCCAATAGTTTTTGTGTGTGTAGCACTATCGATCAATTTGCTCAACAGCCATCACTGAAACAAAAAAGTTCCTTGAATAGGTAAGGGTGTTCCTGATTGAGCGACTGAAATATGCCTGATTCTCAATTTCACTATTTTTTTTCACTCTGATGCACCACAGGTTGGAAATCATCAACAAATGCTTTTCTAAAAGAACAGTTGAAGAAATCATATCCTCTCTTGTAAGTTTGTTACAGTAACTGTAGGTTTCTATGGGTTCACTTGTTATTTTCTGAAAAATTAATAAATGTATGTTTGTTGTGTCAGGAGCAAGTGGCCTCAAATTTGGCTGATGAATGGGCTGCTGAGACAATTCAGTATCTGAAAAAGGCTTCTCCTACTAGTCTGAAAATCTCTCTGAGATCGGTATCCGTTATAAACCACACCCCATATTTGTACTATTAACATACAACCTCAGTTGTCTCCACCAGAATATAGTTGTTTCATTATTTGTTTTGTAACATGGAATTCAGATAAGAGAAGGGAGAACACAAACTGTTGGGGAGTGCTTGCAACGGGAATATAGAATGGTTTGCCATGTCATACGTGGTGACTTTTCTCGAGACTTCTTTGAGGTAATTAAATATGGACATCATCATCACTTTGCTCTATACTTTGTTGTCATTGCACAGCAATGTCTTTGTACCTAACATCCAATTCCCATTACAGGGATTCAGGGCGATACTAGTAGATAAAGATAAAAATCCGAAGGTTCAGATAATTTCATATTTAGCACGTCTTCATCAAAATATATTGCTCAATGCTTAATTTCTGATTGGAACCATTGGATAATGGTGATGTTTTTTGGGGAGCTTGCAGTGGATGCCTCCAAGGTTGGAACAAGTGCATGATGAGGCAGTCGAAGAATATTTCTCAAGAATTGATGATCCAGAATGGGAAGATTTGAACCTACCTCCCAGACATTCCCATGGAATTATTTTTTACTCCAAACTTTGATGGAACTGTTTGGCGAAGAGTCTAATGGAGCCTCGATTATTGTCAGAATAACACATCATGTAATGTTTGAAGAGTGTGTGTAGATTGATGACTGCTGCTAAAATAAAACTGAATATGTTGGTATAGGCCAACTTTTATCGCAGAAGATACACTTTGTTCTTTAATTTATAGGACTACACAATATCAGCTAGCTTATCTCGTTTTGCCACTCGAGCTAGCGCGTTTATAGCTCACGAGCCACGGTAATACACTACTACAATATATACTATATGTCGGGGGTTCGTAACCATGGCTAGTTAGTGGGTTGATATGTGGGACTTCAGTGGTCTGCACTCAAGACACAAAGAGTTTATCCTGGTTCGAGCTTCTGAGCCCTATGTCCAGCAGCGAGTTCTTCGTGTTAGAATGCTCAAGCGAGTCCTTACAATGAGAGGGTAGAGGAGCACTAAGATAGTTCTGATCTAGGGCTGATCGTTGTGCTGCAGATTGAATTGGATTGAGTCGAGTCTCATCTGATCAAATCCCGTCTCCAGGAGCCCTTTGCCCTACCTTATATCTCGAAGGGTGAGGGAAGTACAAAGAGGTTGGCTTTTGAAGCTCCCTTGGTGGCCAAGGAAACTGTAGGGTTTCATATTTGTAATATTCGGATCATAGGCAACATCTGGCGTCCTCTCCTTCATTGTTGTAGACGATAGCACTGGAACCATCCCTGATGTCACCTCCGGAAGCCTGGTACCAATCGTTAGAGCCTGGAATCGCCGTTCTATCCTCCCCGGGTCCGCCCTCCCCTTGGCGTTCGCCGCACGCGGGAGAAACCACCCCTAGACAGACTGATGTGAGGGCCTGCGGTTTCTTCCCTTCCAAGGAACAGAGAGGGAGCGTGCCCTATTGTCGCACTGTGTCACGCCACGGGCATGACCCTTTGCCAGAAATGGCCAACAGAGCCTCGGAGCTCTGGCTGGGGGATGGGCGCTGCTACTCCGCCTGCATGTCAGTCTCTTGGCGTGTGTCAGGACATGCCACAAGGTTCCCTACGTCGCTGCAGGCAGAAGGTCAGGAGTGCGACAGGGCATGGGGGGCCGTCTCTGCCATGTCATCTTGGTCGTTTGCCCGGGCCGGGAGGAGTTAGCTCGGGCTCCAGGGTGCCGGATGCTCGAGCTACACAGGTAATCATTATCACTTTTAATTCTTCAATTGAAATCAATGGCAATAGGTAATCACTGCCAGTTTCAGAACTACCAATTAAGCCATGTAATTATTGGGAACCTCTTGAACAAGCACTAAATATGGTTATCACTACCAGTTTTAGATACTAAACGGAAGTGTTATAGTACTGCCTGTTTCAAAAACAAATACACAGTAAAAATGAAAAATACCATTGCAGGTTTGTTGTGCAACCCAACAACTGGCCCGTTACTAGCCCTTGACTCGCCCTCAAATATAAGATCAGATCGACATTGGAGATCACCAAGCAGTGAATACATAAACCCTCACCCTTGCACACTATTGGGTCCACTGATTGGGCCAATTAACTATCTAGCATCCGTATAGGTGGCAAATATTCTATTTAACTATTTACCATTTTTACAGGTGGCAAATATTCCATGTGGCTAATATATAGGCCACCTAGAGTTTCTGTCATTAGGTAGCGTGGAATTTCTCCCACTATTCTCTTCGTAAGGAAGACCCATAGTTAAATATTCACCTCTACCTTCTCACCCTATCCATCTCCCTCCCCTAGGACAGCCCACCCCCCCCCCCCCCTCCTCCGGCATTACCAGATCCACACCATATGTGAGCCCAGGAAGTCAAATCTCACATATAACTACAAATAAAGATAATATCAATGGACAATGCTTAATATATAACATACTTAGTATAATAGATATAACCTTAGACAACAAACAACGGAAAGACAACTCTGATCTTCAGGTGAAGACTCCAATTCCACAGGGACAACTGACTGGTTGATCGCAAGCATAATTCCTCCAAACTCTAGCAATCTGGTACCCATCTGGGATTTTTATCCAAATATGTGAAATATAAAGCAAGCGTAAGTACATGTCGTACTCAACAAATATAACATGGGGTTCATGAGGCTCAAAATGCTGACACTGGTTTAACTGCGATTAGCTTTTAATTGTCGCAATTTTAGCATAGGAGTAGCAACAAGTTTATCACAAGCCTGTATAAACACATGATCGGGTAAACATGAATAATGAATAGCATAAACAGTAATCATTAGTGAGCATCTTTATCATCCATATCATTAGTGTTCATCATCTATTCCGTAAATGTTCCAAGGCCGCTCATGACCGTGAGCACGGCTGATATACCAATTTTACACTCTGCAGAGGTTGTACACTTTCACTATGAGTCGTGATTTACCCTTTCGCCTGAGGTCGCGAGCCTCTTGACCTACTACCAAGGAAGGTCGGCATGGTTCACTATGAAGCCTTTCAAAGGTTCGTCTAACAAGTTAGGGCCGCTAAGGTTTCCCGATCAGTAAGCATGAACCCCCCTCCAAGAAGTGACTAACAAAATACAAAGAAACCAAAGTGCACCCTCTTGGCAGTCCAAGATCATACAAACCGGAGCCTCTCTTGCGCCATAAAGGTAACCACTAACAAGCTAGAAAAGGTCCTCATATTGAGCTAAAGCTAGAGCCATGTAGCCCTCACAGTTGTACTGTAAGTCCTGGATAATCACTCACAGATAAGTCCTTAGGGAGAGGAATCTAGAGTACCATAAAAATAGCCCAATGCTCTAGCCCCCTGATTCCATGTTGCTAAAATGCATCTTTTAGTGTTTATTGCATGTACCATTAGTCAAGTTACAAGATCATGGTTTTGGTTGAGTACTAGCATCATACTTCCCAATGCAATAACCCAAAAGGAATCAAGGTACAAGGTAACAAGGTACTAGAAAATCCTTAGTGGCAGTCAAGGTAGACACATGCAGTATGAATTAAATGATTAAAGGTGTATAGGACAACAAGGAAGATCATAATCTATACTTGCCTTAAAACACTGATCCTTGGGTAAGCTTTAATATTCAACGTTCTTCTTCTTCTTGATCACCACATATATCTCACCGACTAGACGTAATCGTAGAACACCACACAAACATCCATACACATACATGCATAGCATACAATTACATCTACATTAGAACAATACACCAATCATAGAAAAACAAGTAAAAGAGTTTGAAATACGATCCTACGCATCCCTACAAACACACAGTCGCGAGAGGCCCTCTAATCAGAGCTACGGTTTGAAAGAAACGGCTGCCAAAAGATCTACTCTTAAGAGAAAATATAAAACTATAAGCTTCATGTGTTTCAACTATATAAAAACTTATATAAATTGAATTAAGTCAAATTTATATTATAAAACTAAAGTAAAACAAATCATATTTTATTTATAAAATCCAGTTGCATAATTATTATTCAAGTTAGGAGTTAAACCATAAAATTCTAGAAATAGCGACATGATAAACATTGTTACTAACACGTAGATCTCATTGTAATGAATCTAGCACAACTTGAATGGGTCAATTTGGAGCTAAAACGTAGAAGATATGAAATAAACAAGATTTTCTTTATTAAAATAATAGATTAAATCTAACCTTGAATTTTAAAAGTTGAAAACATATCTAATAGTAGTATGAAAATGTAGATTATGAAATTACGAACCTAATGCAAGTTGAATGGGTCAAATCGGAGTTGAAATGGAGAAAATATGGCCTACAGAAGGTAGTGGCAATTTTGTAAATATATGAAACTTAATTTTTGAATTAAAATAAATAAAACCTGGTTTTTAAATCTAGCCGAGGATTGTGGATCCTATTTTGAAGTAAGATATGGGCCCTTTTGAAAGAATCCAGGGACGGCGGGTTTGAAATCAGAAAAGTGGAGGGCTCTTATTCCAAATTAATCGGCCAAAATGGTATTGTGCTATCTTGGCCATTAGATTGAGACTGGGTGGCTGATATTAGAAAGGAGGAGGGAGAGAGTGATGCCGGCGGAGAGCTAGGACGGCGGCGCACGGTCAGAAAAGCAGAGGACCTCACCGGCGTTTACCAAAACGGCGATTTCTAGGCTCAATTGATTCAACGAATAGCACGGGAAGACAGAATGGTGAACTTGATGGGGGTATTGGTTGAGGTCGGGACGCGACGGAGCCGGCGGCATGCGTGATCTTGTAGCTCGAGTGTCCGACGAAGCTTTGGCGAGCATGAACAACAGGATAGGAAGCGAGAAGGCGAGAATTTCTGGTACCTATGGCATCCTTACCATGGTGGGAAGGCCGAAGAGCAGCTCGGAGCATCGGCGGAGTGGCGATGCGACGAGGACTCGTGCGACGGCGGCAAGCTACGGTTCAGCATGGCTAGGTCTCGAGCAAGGTGACGGCACTGCTATAGGGCTAGGCGAGGGAGAGGTGGTGAGGTGCATGCACTATTTATGAAGCCAAAGGGCATGGGGCACACGCCACCGAGAGGGCGCGTAGCTGAGACGGACACGGTCATGGCATGGTGTCTGGGTTGGCGACGAGAGGTAGGGGACGGAGCTAACAGGTGGGTCCCATCTGTCGGTGAGAGAGGATGCGGGTCCACGGTGAAGTGACGGCATGAGAGAGAGGCAGGTGCGCGGCTTCGCACGGGCTGGCCTTTGACTGGGCCACGGCCTGGTGTTGGGGCGGTGCAGATGGGAAGGCACGGGCGCGGTTGTGGGTTGCTACTGCTGAGTCGCCAGTTGGGCCACGCAAGAGAGAGGGGGAAGAGGGCCACTCTGGAGAGAGTGCACTGGGCTGTGGGGGCTAAGGGAGAGCTGGGCTAGGAGAGGGAGAACAGGCTAGCTGGGCTAGAAACCGAGAAGGAGAGGGGAAGTAAAAGAAAATCCTTTTTAATTTCTTAAACCCAATTTTTAAATCCAAATTTAAATCCTATTGAAGTTTTGATCAAACTCAATCATCTAAATAAATCAAATGCACCGACATGTATGCACAACCATATTGCTACCTTATGATAAATTTTAAATTGAAGAAAATTTTTATTTTCCTATGTTTTCATGAGCGCATAAATTCCAAATTAAATCATTTTAGCTCTATTTCTAAAAATTCAAATTTTAGGGTGTTACAATTTTATCCCCCTTAAGATGAATCTCGTCCTCGAGATTCAGACGATGGTGATGAAAGAGATGTAGACTCTCCGCCTTTGGATTCTTCTTTACTTCCTCGTATAGTTCCATCGTCTTGATAAGAATCCCACTTTACTTGGCATACTTATTAACCTTACTCCAAATATCTTGCACAATTGATTCCAAGATTCTGACAGATACTCCAACAATACTTAGGTAACTCCAATCACTAGGCCAACTTTCCTTTTGAGTCCATAATATCAATTCTTTTTCTTAAAATATTCCCTTCCAACAGAGCCCGAGGAATCTCTTGGTCAGGAAGGGATTCTACTACCAATCCTCAAAATATTAAGGATTCTGGTTAAGTTCGCAAACTTGGAATACAATTCTTAGTCCTTGGTGTCACCCAAACCTTCTTAGCACAATTCTCCATTGCTAAGGTCATTGGCCATGACTTTGTTTCTCCAAGTGATAGAACTTTTCCAAGTCATAATCAATTCTATTCCAACAAGGACAACACAAGCTCAAGACCAACTTAGTGAAGATGTCCTATAGATTCTTGTGATCCTTCTATATGTCACTTTTACCTCCAAAAAGACAGTACTTCCATGCTTCACAATGGATAACTCCAAATAACACGTTAGGTAGTTCAACTCATGCTTCCTTAGTTGACTTAATGAACATGCCACTACTTTTCTTCTCGTATAAGAACACATCCCACACCTTGACAAGGTGCATCATTGTAGATATGAAGCTCTTGTTTGGATCTGGCAAAGCTGATACTTAGGTTTTACTCCAACCTCTTCTTGGATTCCTTCAAACTAACTTAAAACTTCTCTGGTAGCTCTACCAATATCTTGAGGATCTTGGATAAACTTCCCTAAAACCTCTGATAGGATCTTACTATTCCAAGGAAGTCCACGTCACTCTTACATACTTGGGTGGGCTACAACCAAACTCATCATTACCTTTTCTCGAGTTCTCCCTATTTCTTTACCATTAAAAATAACATATCCCAAGAAGAGAACTTCCTTCAACAAAACTCACTTGTTAACTTAGTAAAACATTGAGATGTTCTGAGTCTTCATTAAATCAGCTTTAGATGTCCAACATCTCCTTCCTATGTCATCCATGCCAACTTATCCTAGGTATATTGAAGATTGACTCCCAATTGTTAATAACTTGAAGTGATAACCAATATGGGAAAATACCCGAGCTCCTTGATCCAACAAGTAACACATCTTTAGCAAAGATACCTACACTTGATAGTGACTTCTCATCCAGAGTCATAACCTATATTCCCACTAGAATGTATGAAACCTTCATCTTGCATCTCCGTCAACTTGGCTACCCCCTTAAGAAAAGATCAACTAGGGGACACAAAAAGGTAGCTTGCATCTTCTTATAGATGAGCTAATTAGTATCAAGACCTTCTGACATCCCAATGAGACTCTTGTGTATGAGCAAGGACAAGAAATCTAAAATTCCTCATGGGATAAAAAAATAGCAGCATAGTAAAATAGCCGTAACTATCATTCTGTTAATCAAATGAAGTTAGAGCTTATACCATTGAAAGCTTATCAAATTCTCCATAACTTCTTTATAGAACACATTTCCAAATTCTAAAGTTCATTAGTAAAAAACAGTGCACAACAGAAACTGCTCCAGGTTTTAGACAGCACAGGTGCATCGTCTTGTGATTTTCATAACTCCATAACCAAAATAGCTATCAGGGTGATTCTTGTAGTCACAGAAAGATATCGAAGTCTACTATTGTCCAGAATTTCCTCATGATTTTTGATCTTTGAAAATCAGAGATATAAGCCAAAGAGTACAGGCTACTCCGAAAGGCAGGATAGGGAAAACAGAAGAAAATCTTAACCCAACTATTTATTTCATTAATCCTTATACCTTAGGCCTATAAGCTAAATGAAATTGTGGGAACACCCAACAAGATCATTGGAGTCATTACAAAGATTTAAAATAAGCATAAGCATAATGACAATTGAACAAAGCAATAAAGGTGCACAATTCAATCATTGACTCAACTTGCAATACTATCGTTTTTATTACATAAAGGGCACAAACTCCTATTCCTTAACTAAGGTGTGGCTATGAGGGCATCTAGGGTAGCATCCCTTGCATGACAATGAGGGCAACACATCTTCCACTTTGTTGATCTTGGGTAGTCTAGCATGACTTCTTCATTCGTCACTCTCACTGAATGCTTCTTTCGGGTTGGGTATCACTGACACTTTCTGGTAGCAACCTTGTAGTGATCCGACTCTGGCCACTTCCATAGTACAATTGTTGATTCTTCCATGGGCAAAGTTTAACATAATGTCCTTCCTGCTGGCAATGATAACACTTTCTCTTACCACTTTCTCTTAGCTGGATCTTTTGTGATGTCGTACTCCATAGAATTGTTGCCTAGTGTATTGTCAGCTTGCTGACTATGAAGGTTCATCTTTGTTGGATTGGACCGCTTTCTATCTCGCTTAATCTTTCAGGGTTGAAACTCCCTATAGGTGATTGTCCACCAATCTATGCATACCTCCTATGGAAAGAGTGGAGTAATCTTAGCTCGAGGAACTTCTGACTCTTTAGAGTCTGAGTTTATCTGACTAGGCATTGGAGCTGGATGTGACAACATAGTAAAACTCAAATGTTGATTGCTTCCCAATTCTAGCTCTAGTGAGACTGCCTTACTCTTCTTATCCACATTAACTTCACAACTCGGGTTTTGACTTCCCTCTTATTAGACTTGTTCTAAAGACAGGGAAAACCATAATGCTTGCAGCATTGACATTGACACTGACTTCCAAGTGTAATATTACCAGCACTTTCATTGGACTTCATTTTCTTCCAAGCTTCTACCACTTGTCTCTTTACTGGTCCCTTTGGTATGTTGGTTTGCCCTTGTGGCAAGCACTATTGAGCACTCCCATATTGAGTCATTCCTTCTAATACTTATTGTTTCATAGCCAAAAGCTTCTCCTTGTCGAACGCAATCAAGGACAACATAGCTTGGTCCTCCTGACCTCTGATGCTGGTGGTCTCCTCATTACGACCCATCTATTTAGATGAAGAGAGAGGATTCAGAATAGAGACAAGGTTTTCATAACAGAATAGAGGTTGAAGTGAGCATAACTTTTAGCAAATAACAAGGTTAGGGGAAATCAAGAACTAAGCATAAAGGAAAGCATGCTAGAACATCCAGTTCTAACTAGGCTTGCATCCTATAGTCAACATTGCTCTAATACCACTTTGTCGCACCCGGTTTTAAGAACAAAACTAGATACACTCCATATGTGAGCCCAGGAAGTCAAATCTCACATATAGCTACAAATAAGGGTAATATCGAAAGACAATGCTCAATATGTAATGTACTTAGTATAAAGAATATAACCTTAGATAGCAAACAGCAGAAAGACACTCCGATCTTTAGGTGAAGACTCCACTTCCATAGGGACAACTGACTGGTTGATCACATGCCTAATTCCTCCAAACTCTAGCAATCTGGTACCCATCCAGGATTTTTCCAAAGACTTAAAAAGTAAAGCAAGCGTAAGTACATATCATACTCAACAAATATATCATGGGGTTCATGAGGCTCAAAAGGCTGACAGTGGTTTAACTGCGATTAGCTTTTAATTGTCACAATTTTAACATAGGAGTAGCAACAAGTTTATCCACATGCCCATATAAACACATGATCAGGTAAACATGAATAATGAATAGCATAAACAGTAATCATTAGTGAGCATCTTTATCATCAGTATCATCAATGTTCATCATCTATTTTGTAAGGGTCCAAGGCCGCTCATGACCATGAGCAAGGCTGATATAACAGTTTTACACTCTGCAGAGGTTGTACACTTACACTGTGAGTCATGATTTACCCTTTCACCCGAGGTGATCAGCCTCTTGACCCACTACCAAGGAAGGTCGGCAGGGTTCACTATGAAGCCTTTCAAAGGTTCGTCTAACAAGTTAGGGCCATTAGATTCACTCGGCAAACAGATGTAGAGCTCCCCTTCCCGATGGAACAATAACGCGTAGCCTATACGTACACAAGGGGACAGAGGTCACACTATACCTGATTCGGCAAGCCATTCTTATGTCAATAAAGGTAACCACTAACAAGCTAGAAAGGGTCCTCATACTGAGCTAAAGCCAGAGCCATATAGCCCTCACCGTTGTACTGTAAGTCTTGGATGATCACTTACAGATAAGTCCTTAGAGAGAGGAATCTAGAGCACCATAAAAATAGCCCAATGCTCTAGCCCCCTGATTCCATGTTGCTAAAAAGCATCTTTTAGTGTTTATTGCATATAACATTAGTCGAGTTATAAGATCATGGTTGTAGTTGAGCACTAGCATCATACTACCCAAAGCAATAACCCAAAGTTATCAAGGCATAAGGTACAAAATACTAGGAAATCCTTAGTGGTAACCAAGGTAGTCACATGTAGTATGAATTAATGATTAAAGGTGTATCAGACAACAAGGAAGATCCCATGCTATACTTGCCTTAAAACACCAATCCTTCGGTAAGCTTTAATATTCAATGTTCTTCTTCTTGATCACCACATATATCTCACCGACTGGACATAATTGTAGAACACCACACAAACATCCATACACATACATGCATACCATATAATTACATCTACATTAGAACAATACACCAACCATAGAAAAACAAGTAAAAGAGTTTGAAATACGATTCTACGCATCGCTACGAACACACAGTCGTGAGGGGCACCCTAATCGGAGCTACAGTTTGAAAGAAACGACTATCGAAAGATCCACTCATAAGAGAGAATATAAAACTATAAGCTTGATGTGTTTCAACTATATAAAAACTTATATAAATTGAATTAAGTCAAATTTAGATTATAAAACTAAAGTAAAGCAATTCATATTTTATTTATAAAATCCAATTGCATAATTATTATTCAAGTTAAGAGTTAAACCATGAAATTCTAGAAATAGTGACATGATAAACTTTATTACTAACACGTAGATCTCGTTGTAATGAATCTAGCACAACTTGAATGGGTCAATTCGGAGCTAAAACATAGAAGATATGAAATAAACAAGATTTCCTTTATTAAACTAATAGATTAAATCTAACCTTTGAATTTTAAAAGTTGAAAACATATCTAACAGTAGTATGAACATGTAGATTATGAAATTACGAACCTAACGCAAGTTCAACAGGTCAAATTGGAGTTAAAATGGAGAAAATATGGCCTACAGAAGGTAGTGGCATTTTTGTAAATATATGAAACTTATTTTTTTCAATTAAAATAAATAAAATCTGATTTTTAAATCTGGCCGAGGATTACGGATCCTATTTTGAAGAAAGATAGGGGCCCTTTTGATAGAATCCAGGGATGATGGGTTCAAAATCAGAAAAGTGGAGGGGCTCTTATGCAAAATTAATCGACCGAAAAGGTATCATGCGATCTCGGCCGTTGAATTGAGACTGGGTGGCTGAGATTAGAAAGGAGGAGGGAGAGAGTGACGCCGGTGGTGTGGCAGAATCGTCTGAAATAACGCACTTACGGAGCCGCTTGTCATCCACTAACACCATGCACCCCGAGAGCGAGCTACAGCAGGCAAGTTCTGTCGGACACACCCGAAGGAAGAGCCTGAAAGATCCACATTTTCCCCAAGGATCCAATAATGAGAATGAGTTACAAACTTCGTCCATTTTAAACAACCAGAGTTCTTAAAAATTGTATTATTACATTACCAAAGTTAGAGTGTGGAATATTAAACAGCGGAACGATAATAAAGATCAAGTAAACATCTATCGATAATAAGCAAGGATCCGTCTGTGTCCACCAGAAGAATCCTTCACACAATGGCTACGTCTCCAGCAGTACCTACAACAGGGGTAAATAAACCCTGAGTACACAATGTACTCGCAAGACTTATCCGACTAGTGGGAATAGTTTCCTGACTCCAAGGTATATGATAAGCTTTATGGTTTGCTGGTTTCCTTTTTTGTAGAAAGCAAGACTAATAGTGAATCCTTATATAAGTTAATATTAGCATTCATGATTAATTTATTATCTAGCCATTCTATGTAAGCACTTGTTCTATTTTCAAGCAAGGGTTGATCAAACAGTTCCATTTCATTACCTTTCATCCTTCAGTTCTTACTACGATGCTAGAGTTTAGAAAAGCCATACCGGATTGCTCGGTGATTCACGAATCAATGTGCCTAGCTGGGTATCCCGAAAACTCATGCCCTGCTTGTACCCCAAGCACAAGAAGGACCAACCCATCACTCTCCTGTTATGGGGTCTAGTTCCCTGTCCAAACTTGGAGTCCAAGCCCCCGCTCCTGAGTCCTAGACTCAGTGAGATGCTTAGACCTCCACCATCCCTGCCTCCAATCAGTCGGTCTGAAAAGAGCCAGAACCCACGACAAGAGAGCAATAAGTCTTCCCTGCATCCATACCCAAGTATGTGCTCGGGATAATAAGTCTGTGACTTGTCTAGCGTCCAATAGAACAGTCAGTCCTTAATCGACACAGATAGGAAAAAAGTGTAACCAACTATACCCTATTGGCCACAGGACACAATCTCTTACACCCACCAATACCCAAATCATATCCCTGCCCGGTCATCATTTTTCCTTTCCACCACTTTATCATGAGTGACCATAATTATCATCTATTGTGAGTAATCGCAGGTTACTCATGCTACCAAAATCCTAAGCATAGCAGCTACTCGACCTATACTAGTAGGACTCATAGGTAGATATATTTATGCATGTAGTTTCCATAAAATGCCTGTAACGTAAATGCACATCATATATATTTAGTGATCATTTAAAATAAGGGTTATGCACCAGGGCTTGCCTTGGGTAGGTGGTGGGTCAACAAGTAAGCAACGAACGGCTCTGGGGCTCCCTCCTGTATGAGAACCTCTTCCTCGTACCCCTCAATAATCTACTCGTAGTCCTATTCGTCTGCAGGCACGAACTCTACCAACTTGTGATCTACATGCATGAAACGATGATGCAACACTTAGTAATACGGCAACAACAACTCTTAAATTAAAGATACATCTGTCAAGCTACTGAACTAGCTCTACTAACTAAGATGCTATGTTACCTATCATTCCCACTAGACGGGTATGCAACATTTCATGTATTAACTTAGCAACTAAAGGAATCCCTATTCTTAATATGGATTTACTCTATATATGATAAAATAAGGAGTATTAGCTATTCTATTTATCAACCTACTATAGGGCTATAAAAATTGTAGTGAGCACAGAATAATCTAATGAGCCTACTATAAAAATTTCATGGCTAAAACTATCACCAATTTGCCACAAAAATTCCTACAAATATTAAGCTAAATAACACTAAGCTTTGTAATTGAATTTATGAATCTATCATTATCACAGCTAACTGTAAACTAACTACACCAACCGATAGATAGCATTTTTCTGAACCAAACAAATTTTGTTTCACTATTTTTGGACACATATAGATTTTAATACAATTTTACAAAGATCAGCTCAAAACTAAATTGAATAAACATTTAATAATTCACTAGAAAAAGGAAAACCGAATCCACCCGCGCGGCCCACTGCACGAGTGGCTCAGCCCACTCTAGCACCTCGCACGCGCGCAACTGCAGCACTCCAGCGCGACCCACGTGGTTCGGCCTAGGCGCGACCATGGTCCACGGAGGGGAGACCCGTGCGCGTCGATAATTATGCAAAAGAGACCACAGTTGTCAAACAAATGGACCCGCAGTCCTTTCTACTATTTTCCTCTCTCTCTCTCTCTCTCTGACGCTTTCACTAACACCCCCCCTGACTTACTTTGAATTCCCATTCCCAAGTCCCTAGGCAGAACTAAATAAGGCCGTGGCATCTCCGGAAAAACAACGGTGAGCACAGACCTCCCCGGCCTCAACCATCACCTCCCTAGCACTCTACGAGCGAAGCATAACTAATCAAGGTATCAAACACCAAAAATGGTGTAGCGCGTAGATGTGGCCATGCGCCATGGCGGGGTCTAGCCGCGGCAACACCATCGTCGGTGAAATCACCTAGCCCAATGCCTCTACCGCTACCCTTTTATCCATCTATAGACTACGAGCAACAAGATAGAAACCCTATTTGAACCGCTACTACACCCAAATGCGTTGGCCACAGGAACAGCATCAAACCCAGTTCGCCGGTGGCAGCGAACGCGTCCCGGCGATCCTAGACCTCAACCGGTTGAACCATCTACCCTAGGAGCAGAGGTGCCTCACCAGAGACATGAAGGATGGCCTAGGGAAAGTCATTGGACTCGGCAAGGTGGTTGGCCACAAGCACGGGGTGGCTCTGGTTCATGGCAAGCACGGCGATGGTGTCCCCGGTGACCTGCTGCTCCACCGACGAAACTACAACATGGGCAAGGCAACCAAGTCAACATGACGCAAAAGCACCACTCAATTGAAACAACGGAGCATGGAGCGATGCCCTGGCCGAGCACCCGCCTCAATGACCATGGCAGACCACCACGAGGAAAATGCCACGCATTACCTCACTGAAGGATGAAAGCTCGTCGGGTTGACTCCAATCATGAGCTAACTACCAGAGCTAGTTGGGTGCATGGTTAATTCAACAGAGGTGGATGGTGCATGACCGTTGTTCAGTCTTAAGGGGGTCGATGGTGGGGGAAACTCAAATTGAAGCCCGACATCGTACGGCTGCAACAGTGGCAAGCTTGGCACAGAGCTAGACTCCAAATCAAGCTCTAGGCATGCACAATACACAGATGAGGCCAGGCAATACGGGTTGGCCTTGGCATGGCTCGGTCGGCCGGCGTGACGCCATTCAAGGCGACTGCGATAGGAGCATGGCATGGCGCAATCACTAAATGGAAGAGGACAACATTGCAACAAATGATGGCTCCACGTATGCATACGAGGCTGGCACGACAATGAGTGACCGGAGCACATTGACTCAGAAAACAACGGCGGCCCGGCCACGCGACGACGCAGCAGCCGCGGCGAGGGGAGCAACTCCACATGCGGCAAGGTGACGGTGTGGGTAGGACCATGTGCTGGCCGCAGCGGGCCAAATGTGCACAGACCCGTGTAGGCAAGCATGAGGCGGTAGAGTGGCCAGGCGGATGCGACGGCAGTGGCAGAGCGGCCAGGCGGACGCGACGGTGGTAGCTAGACACACGCATGTGGCTTTAACGTCATAAAGGTGAAATGATGGCACGGCGGTGAGCGACGCTGGCGGTGAGAGCGCACGCGGGTGACTGCAAGTATTTCATGGCCACCTACAAAGTTTGTACTACAAACTTTATTAAAGTTTTGTATATGCGTTCTATAGCATTTTTGTTCAATAAAAATTCATTTAGAACCCAAAGTGATATAACGCGACATGAAATATAACATTCGTTTCGTGTTTCCGATGAACGTTTCAAGTTACGTACATTGCTTTATAACCTATATTACACACATTTACACACAAATATGATGCTCATGCAGTGTTTTAGCAAAAGACAGTACAGTGTAACACCGAGGGTGTTACAAATCTACCCCTCAAACAAAATCTTGACCCAAGATTTTATGTGTCTAGTGTGGGAAATGAGATAGGAAATACATTTCAATGTAAACAACTACATATCTAAACCAAAGAGAAGGTGGGGGTAATGCTTCAATATATAGCTCTCTTGTTCCCACGTGGCCTCATCCTCGGAGTGGTTTTGCCACTGCACCTTGTAGAACTTCACCACATTGTTCCTTGTCACTCTTTCCTTTTTCATCCAGGATTTTGACAGGGTGCTCAATATAAGTCAAATCAGGCTAGAGGGGAATTCCTTCAATTTCCAAAGCTTCATCAGGTACCTGCAAACATTTCTTCAACTGAGATATGTGGAACACATTGTGTACCGCTGATAAAATATCTAGAAGTTGGAGACGATAAGCAACTGGGCTACACTGCATCAAAATTTGGTAATGACCCACGTATCGAGGAGCTAGCTTGCCATGGACACCAAACCGATGCACCCCTCTCATAGGAGACACCTTGAGGTACACATAATCCCCAACTACAAATTGCAAATGCCTTCTTCACTTGTCTGCATAAGCTTTCTATCGGCTCTGAGCTGCCTTCAAATGACTTTGAATAATGCTGACTTGCTCATGAGTTTCTTTGATGAAGTCAGGTGCAAAGTATCCATGGTCTCCCACTTCAACCTAGTTCAATGGTGTCCTACATTTCTTCCCATATAGAGCTTCAAATGGTGCCATACAAATGCTTTCTTGGTAGCTATTTTTGTAAGAAAACTTAGCTAACTTCAGGCATTCATCCCACTGCTTAGGGAAGGAAATGGCATAAGCTCTCAACATATCCTCGAGTGCCTGGTTCACCCTTTCAGTTTGGCCATCAGTTTGTGGATGATAAGCTAAGCTTCTAAGGAGACAAGTACCAAGACATTGCTGTAGTTGCTCCTAGAAACAAGAGACAAAACTAGGCCCTCTATCAGAGATGATAGTAAGGGGAGTTCCATGCAGGGTCACAATTCGATCAAATTATATCTGAGCATACTTCTTAGCTATATATCTAGTGGCCATTAGAAGGAAATGAGCAGACTTAGTGAGATGGTCCACAATGACCCAAATAGAATCATAGCCCCTTGGATGTGCGGGGCAAACCCACCACAAAGTCCATGGAGATATCTTCCCATTTCCAAATAGGAATGGGCAAGGGCTGCAAATATCCCAGGGTACATATATGATCTGCTTTAACTCTCCCACAAGTGTCGCACTCCGTGACGTACTGGGTGATGTCCTGCTTCATGTTGGACCACCAATACAAATGACCAAAATCATGGTACATCTTGTTGCTGCCAGGATGGACAGACAACTTTGAATGATGAGCTTCATTCAAAATCTTCCTTCTCAGCTCCTCATTTGATGGAACCACCCATCTATCCTTGTACCTCACTACACCTTGCTCATCAATACTAAAGTGGGGGCCATGCCCTTCGGCAATTAACTTCTTGATGTGAGGAATTTCTAAAGTATCTTGCCTTTGCTCCATAATAATCTGCTCAAGCAATTCTGAGACTAAGGCAACGTGAGCCAGTACCTCAACATGGTTAAGAGACAAAGGTGTTTCTTCAACCTGATAAGACTTCTGGCTCAAGGCATCAGCTACCATATTGGCCTTTTCGGGGTGGTAATGTACCTCCAAGTTATAATCCCTGATCAATTCCAACCATCTCCTTTGCCTCATATTTAACTCAAACTGAGTAAAAATATATTTGAGGCTCTTATGATCTATAAAAATGTGTACCTTGTTGCCAACAAATAATGCCTCCAAATTTTTAGAGTGTGGACCACAGCAGCTAGCTCTAAATCATGGGTGGGGTAATTCACTTCATGCTTTTTCAGTTGGCACGAAGCATAAGCTATCACACGCCCATCCTGCATAAGCACACATCCCAACCCTATCTTCGAGGCATCACAATATACATCAAAAGGTCTGTCAATGTCTGGTTGGGCCAAAACAGGAGCAGTGGTCAGAAATTTCTTCAAAGCTTGGAAGGCTTCTTCATATGAAGGGCTCCAAACAAACTGGGCTTCTTTTTGGAGCAGCTTGGTCATCGACTGAGCTATCTTGGAGAAATCTAGAATGAAACACCGATAATATCTAGCAAGACCAAGGAACTGACGAATCTGATGCACTGACTTAGGAGAATTCCAATTTAGCACATCTTGCACCTTTCACCTTGCTGGGGTCAACGGAGATACAGTCAGGTGTCAAAACATGCCCCAAAAACTACACTCGATCTAACCAGAATTCACACATGCTGAATTTAGCATACAACTTGTGTTCCCTCAATCGAGTCAGTACTATCCAAAGGTGTTGGGCATGCTCTTCCTTGTTCTTGGAATATATCAGGATATCATTAATGAATACCACTACAAACTTGTCTAGCTCTGGCATAAAAACTTAGATCATTAGGTACATGAAGAATGTCGGAGCGTTGATGAGACCAAAAGATATGACTAGGTATTCATACAGCCCATACCTAGTAGAAAAAACTATCTTTGGTATATCTTGTGGTCTAATCTTGATTTGATGATATCCTGAATGGAGATCAATCTTGGAGAACACCTTGGCACCAGCTAGTTGATTGAACAAGGTATCAATACAAGATAGAGGATACTTTGTTCTTAATGGTTACCGCATTGAGAGGGCAGTAATCCACACACATCCAAAGAGTGCCATCCTTCTTTTTCACAAAAATGGCTGGACAACCCCATGGTGGAGAGCTAAGATGGATGAATCCCTTTTCCAACAACTCTTCTAACTGTTTCTTCATTTCAGCCAATTCCTTTGGAGCCATGGGGTATGGATGTCGGGAGATAGGAGCAGTGCCAGGATCTAACTCAATGGAGAATTCCACATCTCTCTCTAGTGGCAACCTAGGTAGATCTTTAGGAAAGACATCTGGGAACTCACAGACCACAGGAATAGAGGCAATATTAGGAGAGGCTTCAACATGAGTAGCAATAGGTAAGACTGGATCTAAGGGTACAAGAAGAGACATCCTATCCTCAGAAGAAGGAAGCCGTAACTCAACAACTCTCTACTTCAGATCCAAGACTACCCCATATACACACAACCAGTTCATTCCCAGAATTTCATCAATGCCTTGCCCAGGCAGCACCATGAACTAGAGACGGTGAGTATGAGTGGCTAATACTAAGCTCACTATGTCCGTCCGAAAATTAACGCACATCTACCCACCTGGAGTATTGATTCTGTAGGCAAAAGGTATAATTATAAGAGGTATGTTGTGCCTGTGTACAAATCCCATGCTCATGAATGAATGTGATGCACTAGAGTTTGAATTGGATTCAAATTCAAATTGAAAATGGATTTGGAAAATTTATTTGAAAAAAGGGGTTTTCTCTTCTTCCCCTTCCCTTCTTCTAATTCGGCCTGCTGGCCCCTTCCTTCTTCCGCGTCAGCCCAGCCCAGCTCAGCCTCCTCCTGGCGCATCGCACTAGCCCAGTTCAGCAGGCCCAGCCGAGCCGAGCGGCCTTCCAGCAACCGTTGCCGCGTCCTCAGCCCCGCGCCCAGCCGCTGACCACTCGGCCCCGCGTGTCAGTGCCGCCCCCTTCCTCACATGCGTCCCGCAAACCACAGCAGCGGTCAAGCCACAACTGCCCCATGCTCCACTCACATCGTGGGAGCCCCCCCCCACAGGCGGCGCTGAGCCTGTCGCCGCCCCTCTCTATTGCCCCCGCTCCTTTTCTTCACGCTCATTGTGCACGGAAGCCGCAACCATCGAAGAATGTCGGGATCCGCCGAGCTCAGAACCGCCACGAGGCCCGCCTTCCCCGAGCCGTCTTCGACCCCGTTTGTTACCGCGGTGAGCTTCGTCGTGCTCCCCTCTTTCTCCCCATGTAGTTTATTTCGCGTTTCGTGGCTTCTAGCGCCCAATCCGTGAGCGCCGTCAACCTCCTTGCCGCTGGTCATGGCCGCAACCTCGCCAGCCGCGTTCCTCGGTCGTGCTCTAGACCTTGGCGAGTTCCCCTTCACGCCCGCAACTCCCCGGTGCCCTCGGTTGTGAAAATCGTGGACCCTAGCCCCTGAACCGCGCGCTCCAGCGAGTCCTTGCCGCCGGCCATGGAGCTTGTCGCCGGAGTCACTGTGCTGGCCGGCGTCTCCTCCTCTCTCCCCCTCACTGATCTGATCTGGCCGTTCATTTCAAATCCGACGGCCACCAGAGGCCGATACCCCTTCGTGGGTCAAATTTCTAAAGAGCCCCCCTATTTTTGCTTAATTGTACCCGCAGTCCATAGGGCAAACTCCCGAGTACGCTTTCTTCTTTTGAAAACGTAAACTTAACTGTTTTAGTCCAAAGTACGTTTTTAGTATTTACAGAAATGCCATTTGTACTGTTTTGCTTATAAAATCATCGTTTTAGTTCTGAAATGATCCATTCAAATTGCGTTAGCTTCGTAATTTCGTAATCTACATGTTAGTACCACTGTTAATCAAGTTTGCAACTTTTAAATTTCATGATTAGTTTTAATTACATAAAGTGCTATAGAAAATCCCATTTAATTCATAACTTTCGCATTTTAGCTCGGTTTTTCGTGAACTTCGCGTTGACGTGATCGTAGCTAGACGTAGATTATTTTCATAAACATTTTATCTTGTTTTCTATACTGTTGGTGTACTGTTCTAACTATAGGAATGTTTGCTTTGCATGAATTCCTGTGGAATGTTGTATGTTGCCATGTTTGTCGTGTTCAGACGGTGAGGAGAACGTTGGAGATCAAGAGTTCTTCGACGACCAGCAAGACCAGCAAGAGTTTGTGAACCAAGGCAAGTATAGCATGGGCCTACCTTGATGTCCTATTCACTTTAATCATTTACTCATGTGCATGTGTCTAATTTTGATAACCATAAGGACATTCTAGTCATTTGATGACTTGTTCCCTTGAATCCTATGGGTTAATTGCATATGGGTAGATTGCTAGTGCTCTAACTGAACATGATCTATACGATGGTGAATGGTTCTATGGAACTAAAAGTATAACATGATTTATAACAACTGATCCATAGGGCGAAGGTGCAAATGACTTTTGATCATGTTGCTCCCGGCCCTCCATAAGGACTTATCTGTCGGCAAAAGCTGGGACTGATAGTGCAACCGTGAGAGTCATATGGCTCTGACTTTAGCTCAGTAATAGGACCTTTTCTAGCTTGTTAGAGGTTATCTTTATGGTGCAAAAGGGGCTTGCCACATTGGGTATAGGGTTGCCTCTGTTCCTATGTGTATAGCCGCGATGGATGTGTGCCATAGGAAAAGGGGGTTCCTACATCTGCCTACCGAGGAAACCTAGTAGCCCTAACTTGTAAGAGAAACCTATGAAATGGCTTCATAGTGTACCCTGCCCGCTCACCTTGGTAGTGGCATGGGAGTAATTAACCCGGGCATATGGGAATCACGACTCGCGGTGAATGTGCACCACCTCTGCAGAGGGTTACAAACTATTATAACAGTCGTGCTCACGGTAACGAGCAGCCTAGAAAACTCACAAAATAATTGGATACTCATTATGGTTCATTTATGATGGTTTACGATGATAATATGATGCAAATAATTCTGATATCTGATTATGTGGGTTTAAATGGGAGCTTAAGCATAACTTGATAATAATTGGTAATAAAATTCTGACTTACTAAAAGTGCTAACTGCAGTAAGCCAGTGTCGTCCTTTTTGAGCTATATAACCCCATGTTATCTTGTTAAGTATGGGAAGTACTTATGCTTGTTTATTTCTTTATTTGGACGAAAATCCTGGATGGGTAATAGATGACAATGGGTATGAGGAATTTCTTGAGGATTATTAGGCTTGTGGTCAACCAGTTGACCTTCCCTGTGATGAAGTCCCACGAGAGAGTTACCTTTTTATATTCCACTGTGTGATGTAAGACTAAGTTATATTATGGTCCTTGATGTAAGAGACACCGTGATGATACATTTTGTAATTTGTCAGCTTGTGTGTGTGATTGATCCCTGGGCACACATGCGTTAGTGCATTCAATTTTATCCTTAAAATTGGGTGTGACAAATTTATATCAAAGCCATGTTGACTGTAGGACGCAAGCCTAGTTAGAAACGGTCGTTAGCATCTTTGCTCCTCTGGTTTCTTGCTTACTATCTTATTCTTGTTATTTTATTAAAACATTTATGCTTTTCATACCTTAATCTATTATATAAAATTATTGATTCTAATTCTATCTCACTTTAAATCTATAGATGTCTCATAACCCGAAGACTACCCGCCTCAGCACTGCTGGCTACCGTGCCCTGTTCACCCCACGTGCTCCATAGGCGGAGAAGGAGATTGTGATCATCTTCGACGATGAGGAGATGGCTACCCCAACACCTGCTCCTGCTCCTACTCCAGCTGTCGCACCGGTCTATCATGTTGTAGCTACACCTGAGGAGTCATCGGCTACTTCACCTACACCTGCGCCATCCCCAGCTGTCCCTATGGTGGATGAAGAGATAGGCTAGAAGTGCAAGTACTACTTCAAGCCAGCCCCTGAGATGGCCTACTACCACACCCTCCTCACCCATGTGCTGGATGACTACTATCTCGATCTGCATGCCTCCATCAGCTACCATTATGCAGAGTACCAACATCCTTTGGAGGCAACCTTTTGGAAGGTAGAGCTGGTGGTTACTGCATGGAATGATATAAAGAATGGACATGAGGTGGAGACTATCCACCGTGCCACTGCCAGGAGGGCCCTTGCCTTGGATGGCATGGAAGATGCAGCGCAGGACGCCTACATCTACTACCACGGTCGTCGCTTTGAAGCCATGAGGGAGGATCGTTTCAGGTTCCTTCCTCACAATGATCATGAGGGTGTTTGGTAGGTCTTGGCTCCACCAGAGAGTGACCCAACTCTTGAAGAAATAGTGTAGCATGTCCATGCCATGCAGGGGGTGGATGAATAAGTCAAAGGAGAACTGTGTGCTTCACAGAGGGCCGAAAGACGCCTCCAGAAGCAAGTTGATGAACTACGTGCTCAACTTGGGCAGCCATCGATCTACAAGAAGAAGCGCCGGTCGTTCACCATGATTGACACCGCCCCATAGGTGTTAGGTGCCTTGATTTAGATTACCACGTCGTTAGTTCGTGTTTCATATTTAGTCTTGTTTGGTCTTGTGAACTTGGATGATTAGATGTTTTAATTTGCGAACTTGGTTGATTTAGAGTTTGGTTGTTTGCTGGAAGTTTGTGGGCATGTCCACAACTTCCTTAGATTGGAACCTTAAGTTTAGAGGAAATCTTAATGCAGATGGTTTGTTTTATCTTATCTCTGCTGTGCTGTTTTCTGGAGCAGTCTTTGTTCTTTATCTTGTATCTCGAAATCTGGGCTGTCAAAAATTCTGAAATTTTTGTGGAGATAACTAGACTTCTGTATCTTTCAAATGTCTCTAGAATCACGTCAAAATCTGTTCAGGTTTGTGAGATCTAGCTGTCACAAGTTGTGGTTGCTGCGCAGACTGGAACCCAGAACAGATTCGGTTTAGCTCTATTTTTGACCATGTGTATATCAGAATCTGTAAAAGGGATCTAAATAAAAGTTGTAGCTGATCTCCTAAGCTTTCCAACCGTTCTTGGTACACCTCTGTTGGATCTCTGAAACTTGAGTTATAACAGTTTTACTGAACTGCTGAATTTGAATCTTGTCCAGAAAATTCTCAGCATTGTTTCTTATCTTTTGTAAGCTCTCTATAATTTAGAAAATCTCTAAATTTTGCGCATTTGTTGGAAAACAAATGGCCGCAAGAGGAGAAAGAGGCAGAGGCCATGGTCGTGGGCGTGATGCTCTCATAAATCCACCACCACCGCCACCTGTGACCTTGGAACAAATATTGGGAATGCAAGCGCAGTTGATGCAAGCTATGATGCAGCGCTTGGACAATGAACCTGCAAGAGGACCACCGCCTGTTCAGGTCAGAGACAAGTGTGGAGAGTTTATGAAGGGTCGTCCACCGGTGTTCACTCATGCCTCATACCCTATGGAGGCAGATGATTGGTTGCGTGCTGTAGAGAAGCAACTTAACATAGCACAATGCAACGATCTTGAGAAGGTGTTGTATGCTTCTGGTCAACTCCAGGGAGCAACTCAGGATTGGTGGGATTCTTTCTAGTATGGACGTCCCAACAACGCTCCTGCTATCACTTGGCAGGAATTCAAGGACAATTTTCGGTCTTATCATATCCCTGATGGACTCATGGAATTGAAGCAGGAGGAATTCAGGTCCCTCAAGCAAGGATCCATGACTGTGGCGGAGTATCATGACAGGTTTGCTCAACTGTCACGTTATGCTCCAAATGATGTAGTTGAGGACAAGGATAAGCAACGCTGTTTCCTCAAGGGACTCTATGATGGATTGCAGCTTCAACTGATGTCCAACACCTACCCCAACTTTCAGTCATTAGTGAACCGCGCTATTGTGATCGATGATAAGCGCAAAGAGATGGAAGCCAAGAAGAGGAGGCTTCAAGGGCAAGCTTCTGGAAGTAACACTCGCCCGCGTGCATATCCACAGTAGGGTTTTCAACAAAGGAATCAAGGACCATCCAACCAGGGAAACCGTGGTCAGTATCCTCAACGTAATCAGTTCTAGCAACGCTCTTAGTACCAGCAACAGTATGGTAATCAGCGTCCCCCGCAATAGACTGGCAATCCAGCAACACGCCAGGGACCATCCAACAATGCTCCTATGAAGAGTGGTGCACCCAATAACCCCAATGCATGCTATCGCTGCGGAGAAGTAGGTCACTATGCTCATCAGTGTCCTGAGAAGCAGAACCAATAAGCACCTCAGAACCAGACTGGCAATCAGAAGTTCAACGCCCGACCACCTCACACTGCGAAGGTGAACTATGTGTCATCTGATGCAGCTTAGGAGACACCAGAGGTCATGTTGGGTACATTCAGCGTCAACTCTATCTCTGCTACAGTACTTTTGATTCTGGTGCTTCACGTTCTTTTATTTCCCAAGCTTTTGTTAGAATGCATAGCATACCTTTGTGTGCCATAAAAAACCCCATACTAGTAAATTCACTGGGAGGTAGTATGCCCGCTTCATATTGGAGTCCCTCAACTAGCATTTCCTTAAGGGGGGCAGACTTCAAAGTGAAACCAATTGTGTTGAGAACAGTGGGAATTGATCTTATTCTAGGAATGGATTGGATGAAACAACACCGGGCAGTGATTCAGTGTCAGGAGAAATCTGTGGTTATGACATCACTTAATGGAGATAGAATCTGTGTAGAAGTGGTAGTGCAAGCTTAGCCTACAGCCACAGTGAATTAGTTGGACGGTGAAGCGAATGAACAAGATCATGTCATGGAGTTCTCGGATGTCTTCCCCGATGACTTGCTAGGTATGCCACCTGACCGAGACATTGAATTCATTATTAAATTATTACCTGGAACTGCACCAATAGCTAAACGTCCATATAAAATGGGGGTTAATGAATTAGAAGAGCTTAAGAAACAACTAAAAGAGTTGCAAGAAAAAGGTTTCATATGCCCCAGTTCTTCCCCATGGGGGGCACCTGTGATCTTTGTGGATAAGAAGGATGGTAGTCAATGGATGTGTGTGGATTACCGTTCACTTAGTGAGGTTACAATCAAGAATAAATACCCTTTGCCTAGGATTGATGATTTGTTTGATCAGTTGAGAGGAGCCCATGTGTTCTCCAAGATTGATCTCTGCTCAGGGTACCATCAGCTAAAGATTCGAAACTCGGACATACCCAAGACAGCATTCACTACACGGTATGGATTGTATGAGTATACTGTTATGTCTTTTGGATTGACCAATACACCTGCATACTTCATGTATCTGATGAATAAGGTGTTCATGGAGTTTCTGGATAAATTTGTGGTTGTATTCATAGATGACATACTGATATTCTCTAAGACTGAAGAAGAACATGCTGAACATATAAGGTTAGTCTTGCAAAAGCTTAGAGAACATAAGTTGTACGCTAAGCGGAGCAAGTGTGAGTTTTGGCTGAAGGAAGTCTCTTTTCTGGGTCATGTTGTCTCCAATGGTGGAATAGCAGTGGATCCAGGCAAAGTGCAAGATGTATTGAATTGGAAACCACCAACCACTGTAAGTGAGATTCGTAGCTTTTTGGGATTGGCTCGATACTACAGGAGGTTCATTGAAGGATTTTCCAAGCTTGCTAAGCCTATGACAGCTCTGTTTGAAAAGAATGCTAAATATTTATGGTTGGATAAATGCCAGGCAAACTTTGATGAGCTAAAGAAGAGATTGACTATAGCTCCAGTATTAATTTTGCTCGATTTAAGCAAGAACTTCTCTATATATTGTGATGCATCCCGTTTGGGCCTTGGATGTGTGCTTATGTAAGAAGGAAGAGTGGTGGCATATGCATCTAGACAATTGAGGAAGCATGAGTTGAATTACCCTACTCATGACTTGGAATTGGCAGTTGTGGTACATGCTTTGAAAATCTGGAGACATTATCTAATTGGGCATAAGAGTGATATCTATACGGATCACAAGAGTTTGAAGTATATCTTTACCCAATCAGATCTGAATCTGAGACAACATCGTTGGTTAGAATTGATCAAAGACTATGACTTGGAAGTGCATTATCACCCGGGAAAAGCAAATGTCGTAGCTGATGCACTTAGTAGGAAGAGTTATGCTAATGGACTTGGGATGACTTTTATGTCAGTAGAGTTGTGTGCTGAAATGGAGCATCTCAACTTGAGTTTTGTCATTAATGCAATGGAATTGGTGATAGAGCCTACATTAGAACAAGAGATACGCAAAGGTCAGTTGGAGGATGAAAAACTAAAAGAGATAGCGGAGAATGTAGTGCTTGGAAAAGCACCAGGATTCAGGATGGATGAGAATGGTACTCTTTGGTTCAGAAAAAGGATATGTGTACCTGAAGTGAAGGCTATCTGTGATGCAATTCTGCAAGAGGCCCATGAGTCTGCTTATTCTATACATCCCGAAAGTACCAAGATGTATTTGGATCTCAAGGAGAAGTATTGGTGGTATAGTTTGAAGAGAGATGTGGCAGAGTATGTGGCTTTGTGTGACACTTGTCAAAGAGTGAAAGCTGAGCATCAAAGACCTGTAGGGTTGCTACAACCAATGGGAAGAAGTTGGTATGGATTTTATCGTGGGATTGCCCCACACTCAAAGAGGTTATGATTCAATATGGGTAATAGTGGATCGACTCACCAAGGTTGCTCACTTTTTACCAGTCAAGACTACCTATACGGGTGCAAGGTTAGCAGAGTTGTACATAGAAAGAATAGTGTGTTTACATGGTGTTCCCAAGAAGATTGTGTCAGATAGAGGCACTCAGTTTACATCGCAATTCTGGCATAAAGTACATAGATCTTTGGGGACAAAGTAGAATTTCAGTTCTACTTACCACCCGCAAACTGATGGACAGACTGAAAGGATTAATCAGATTTTGGAAGATATGTTGAGAGCCTGTGCACTGTAGTATGGTGATAGTTGGGATAAGAGTCTGCCATACGCAGAGTTCTTGTACAACAACAGTTACCAGAAGAGTCTTAAGATGGCACCTTTTGAGGCGCTGTATGGACGTAAATGTAGAACGCCTTTGTTCTGGAATCAGACTGGTGAAACTCAAGTGTTTGGACCTGATGTCCTTAGAGACGCAGAAGAACAAGTGAGAATGATTAGAGACAACTTAAGAGTGGCTCAGTCCCGACAGAAGAGTTACGCTGATACTCGTAGAAGAGAGCTGACTTTCGAAGTTGGTAATTATGTGTACTTGAAGGTGTCGCCAATGAGAAGTGTGAAAAGATTCAATATGAAGGGAAAGTTAGCACCAAGGTATATTGGACCATTTAAGATCCTAGAGAGACGTGGAGAAGTAGCCTATCAGTTGGAACTACCTGAGAGTTTGTCAGGTGTGCATGATGTGTTCCATGTTTCTCAATTGAAAAAAGTGTTTGAGGGTACCAGAAGAGCAGATTCCTTTGGAAGAACTTGCTGTTAAGGAAGATCTTACATATGAAGAGTATCCGATAAAGATCTTGGAAACTACTGAAAGAGTTACAAGAAGCCGAACTATAAAGATGTGCAAGGTGCAGTGGAATCGGTATACAGAGGATGAGGCTACTTGGGAAAGAGAAGAGGATCTGAGAAAGTATTATCCCCAACTATTTGAGTAAGCAATCACCCGAATCTCGAGGACGAGATTCATCTTAAGGGGGTAGAATTGTAACACCCAAAATTTCAGTCTTTTTGAAATAAGAAAAATTCGATTTAATTATGTTAATATGTGAGCATTGAAATATAGGAAAGAAATATTTTTTTTGAAAATAAAATCAAATATAAGGTTAGTAATATGTTGATGCATTCATGCTGCTGCACATTTGTTTTTGTAATGAATGGCTTTGACTAGAGTTTGAATTGGATTCAAATTCAAATTGAAAATGGAATTGGAAAATTTATTTGAAAAAAGGGGTTTTCTCTTCTTCCCCTTCCCTTCTTCTAATTCGGCCCGCTGGCCCCTTCCTTCTTCCACGTTAGCCCAGCCCAGCTCGGCCTCCCCCTAGCGCATCGCACTGGCCCAGTTCCGCCGGCCCAGCCGAGCCGAGCGGCCTTCTAGCAACCACTGCCGCGTCCTCAGCCCTATGCCCAGCCACTGACCACCTAGCCCCGTGTGTCAGTGCCGCCCCCTTCCTCCCGCTCATCCCGCAACCGCAGCGGCGGTCAAGCTGCAACTGCCCCGTGCTCCACTTGCGTCGTGGGAGCGCCCCCCCTGCGCAGGCGGTGCCAAGCCCGTTGCCGCCCCTCTCTATTGCCCCCGCTCCATTTCTTCGCGCTCGTCGTGCACGGAAGCCGCAACCATCGAAGAATGCCGGGATCTACCGAGCTCGGAACCACCGCGAGACCCGCCTTCCTAGAGCCGTCTTCGACCCCGTTTGTTACCACGGTGAGCTTCATCGTGCTCCCCTCTTTCTCCCCATGTAGTTTATTTCGCGTTTTGTGGCTTCTAGCGCCCAATCCGTGAGCGTCGTCAACCTCCTTGCCGCCGGTCATGGCCACCACCTTGCCAGCCGCGTTCCCTGGCCGTGCTCTAGACCTTGGCGAGTTCCCCTTCACGCCCGCAACTCCCCGGTTCCCTCGGTTGTGAAAACCATGGACCCTAGCCCCTGAACGGCGCGCTCCGGTGAGTCCTTGCCGTCGGCCATGGAGCTTGTCGCCGAAGTCACTGTGCCGGCCGACGTCTCCTCCTCTCTCCCCCTCACTGATCTGATATGGCCGTTCATTTCAAATCCGATGGCCACCAGAGGCCGATACCCCTTCGTGGGTCAAATTTCTAAAGAGCCCCCCTATTTTCGCTTAATTGTACCCGTAGTCCATAGCGCAAACTCCCGAGTATGCTTTCTTCTTTTGAAAACGTAAACTTAATTGTTTTAGTCCAAAGTACGTTTTCAGTATTTACAGAAATGTCATTTGTACTGTTTTGCTTATAAAACGTCATTTTAGCTCCGAAATGATCCGTTCAAATTGTGTTAGCTTCGTAATTTCGTAATCTACATGTTAGTACCACTGTTAATCAAGTTTGCAACTTTTAAATTTCATGATTAGTTTTAATTACATAAAGTGCTATAGAAAACCCCGTTTAATTCATAACTTTCGCGCTTTAGCTCCATTTTTCATGAACTTCGCGTTGACGTGATCGTAGCTAGATGTAGATTATTTTCATAAACATTTTATCTTGTTTTCTATACTGTTGGTGTACTATTCTAACTGTAGGATTGTTTGCTTTACATGAATGCCTATGGAATGTTGTATGTTGTCGTGTTTGTCGCGTTTAGACGGTGAGGAGAACGTTGGAGATCAAGAGTTCTTCGATGACCAGCAGGACCAGCAAGAGTTTGTGAACCAAGGCAATTATAGCATGGGCCTACCTTGATGTCCTATTCACTTTAATCATTTACTCATGTGCATGTGTCTAATTTTGATAACCATAAGGACATTCTAGTCATTTGATGACTTGTTCCCTTGACTCCTATGGGTTAATTGCATATGGGTAGATTGCTAGTGCTCTAACTGAACATGATCTATACGATGGTGAATGGTTCTATGGAACTAAAAGTATAACATGATTGATAACAACTGATCCATAGGGCGAAGGTGCAAATGACTTTTGATCATGTTGCTCCCGACCCTCCATAAGGACTTATCAGTCGACAAAAGCTGGGACTGACAGTGCAACTGTGAGAGTCATATGGCTCTGACTTTAGCTCAGTAATAGGATCTTTTCTAGCTTGTTAGAGGTTACCTTTATGGCGCAAAAGGGGCTTGCCACGTTGGGTATAGGGCTGCCTCTGTTCCAATGTGTATAGCCACAATGGATATGTGACATAGGTAAGGGGGGTTCCTACATCTGCCTGCTGAGGAAACCTAGCGGCCCTAACTTGTTAGAGAAACCTATGAAATGGCTTTATAGTGTACCCTGCCCGCTCACCTTGGCAGTGACATGGGAGTAATTAACCCGGGCATATGGGAATCACGACTCGCGGTGAATGTGCACCACCTCTACAGAGGGTTACAAATTGTTATAACAGCCGTGCTCACGGTCACGAGCGGCCCGAAAAACTCACAGAATAATTGGATACTCATTATGGTTCATTTATGATGGTTTACGATGATAATATGATGCAAATAATCTGATATCTGATTATGTGGGTTTAAATGGGAGCTTAAGCATAACTTGATAATAATTGGTAATAAAATTCTGACTTACTAAAAGTGCTAACTATAGTAAGCCAGTGTCGTACTTTTTGAGCTACATAACCCCATATTATCTTGTTAAGTACGGGAAGTACTTACGCTTGTTTATTTCTTTATTTGGACGAAAATCCCGGTTGGGTAACAGATGACAACGGGTATGAGGAATTTCCTGTGGATTATTAGGCTTGTGGTCAACTAGTTGACCTTCCCTGTGATGAAGTCCCACGAGAGAGTTATCTTTTTATATTCCATTGTGTGATGTAAGACTAAGTTATATTATGGTCCTTGATGTAAGAGACACCGTGATGATATGTTTTGTAATTTGTCAGCTTGTGTGTGTGATTGATCCCTGGGCACACATGAGTTAGTGCATTCAATTTTATCCTTAAAATTGGGTGTGACATTGCGCTTCCATTCTACCTAGGAGTCACGCTACAAGCCCTCCATGGCGATAGCAGCATTCATCATCACCCCAAAGGTCTGATAGTTCCCAATATATAACTCCTTCTGTAGGCTACAAGAGAGGCCGTGATAAAAGCGGTCCCTCTTCTTCTCATCTGTATCAACATGAGTCCCAGCATACTAGGACAAGTGGTTGAACTTATTGACGTTGTTCATCATGGACATACTCCCTTGCCGAAGGTCCAGAAACTCTATCAATTTTCTGTTGAGAACACCAATAGGAATATAATACTCTCTGAAGGCCGTAGTGAACTCCTTCCAGGTCACCCAATGATCCACCTGCTACATGGCATTGAATGTATCCCACCATGCGCTCGCGGACCCCAACAATTGTTGCGCTGCAAAGCGCACCTTCTGCTCATCAGTCACGGTGAGCAGCAGAAACTTTTGTTCTAGAATGCAAAGCCAATGCTCTGCATCCAGGGGCTCAGCCGTTGGTGTGAACATGGGTGGGTGCATCTTTAAGAAATCCTGATAAGAGCAGGGTCCCTCAGGACCGCGAACACCACCCCATTCCCACCATTACCCTCGTGGCCTCCACGGGCGAAGCCACCGATAGCTTGTGCCGGTAGCTCCATGGCATGAGCGGACTCCCGATGAGCAGCCAACATCTCCACCATCATCTATGCATGAGTCATCAGAGGTGGCGGTGGTGGAGGAGGAGGAGCTAGACATGGAGCCTTATGGCTCTCCCCATTGTTGTGCTCATTGCCCCGGCCACTTTCACACCAATAGATAGATAGCATTTTTATGAACCTAACAAATTTTGTTTCACTATTTTTGGACACCTATATATTTTACTACAATTTTACAAAGATCAGCTCAAAACTAAATTGAATAAACATTTAATAATTCACTGGAAAAAGGAAAACTGAATCCACCCGTGCGGCCCACTGCACAAGGGGCTCGGCCCACTCCGATGCCTCGCGCGCGCACACGCGCAACACTTCAGCGCGGCCCACGGGGCTTAGCCCATGCACGACCATGGCCCATGGAAGGGAGACCCGAGCGCACCGACGATTATGCAAAACAGACCCTGGCTATCAACCAAATGGACCCACAGTCCTTTCTACTATTTTCCCCTCTCTCTAACGCTTTCACGAACCCCCTGACTTACTTTGAATTCCCATTCCCAAGTCCCCAGCTAGAACTAAATAAGGCCGCAGCATCTCCAGCCAAACACCGGCGAGCATGGACCTCTCCGACCTCAATCATCACCTCACTAGCACTCTACGAGCGAAGCGCAACTAATCAAGGTATCGAACACCAAAAATGGTGCAGCGCGTAGATGTGGCCATGTGCCATGGCGGGGTCTGGCCATGGCAACACCATCGCCGGCAAAATCACCTAGCCCAACACCTCTATCGCTACCCTTTTATCCATCTATAGGCTATGAGCAACAAGATAGAAGCCCTATTTGAATCGCTACTACACCCAAACACACTGGCCATGGGAACGGCATCAAACCTAGTTCGCCGGCGGCAGCGAACGCGTCCCAGCGATCCTAGACCTCAACCGGTTCAACTGTCTACCCTAGGAGCGGAGGTGCCTCACCAGAGACATGAAGGGCGGCCTAGATGAAGTCACGAGACTCAGCAAGGTGGTTGGCTACAAGCATGGGGTGGCTTTGGTTAACGGCAAGCGTGGCGACGGCGTCCTCGGTGACCTGTTGCTCTGCTGATGAAACTGCTAAACGGGCAAGGCAACCAAGTCAACACGACACAAAAGCTCTGCTCAATTGAAACAACAGAGCACGGAGCGACACCCTGGTCAAGCATCCACCTCAACGGGCATGGCGGACCATTGTGAGGAAAATGCCCCGCATTACCTCACTAGAGGATGAAAGCTCGTCAGGTCGACTCCAATCATGAGCTAACTACCAGAGCTAGTTGGGTGCATGGTTAATTGAACGAAGGTGGACGATGCGAGGCCAATTAGGTGGATGATGCCATTCGGTTTTAAGAGGGGGGTCGACGGCGGGGGAAACTCAAATTGAATCCTGACATCATATGGCTGCAGCAGTGGTAGGCTTGGCACGAGGCTAGACTCCAAATCAAGCTCCAGGCATGCGCAATTACATGGATGGGGCCAGGCGATGCGGGCTAGCTTTGGCGTGGCTTGACCGGCCGGCACGACTCCATTTAAGGCGACTATGATAGGAGCGTGGCGTGGCGCAGTCACTAAATGGAAGAGGAGAATGTCATGATAGATGACAGCTCCATGTACGCCTATGAGGATAGCACAATGACGAGTGACCACAGCGCATTGACTCGCAAAACAACGGTGACCAGGCCACGCGACGGCACAGTGAGGGGAGCAACTCCACGTGCGGCAAGGCGACGGTTCGGGCAGGACCATGTACCAGCCGTAGCAGGCCAAGCGCGCATGGACCCATGCAGGCAAGCATGAGGTGGCAGAGCCACTAGGTAGACGTGATGGTGGTGGCAGAGCGGCTAGGCGAACGTGTCAGTGGTAGCGGGACACACGCATGTGGCTTTGACGTCATAAAGGCAGAACGACAGCACGACGATGAACGACGCTGGCGGTGAGAGCGCACGTGGGCAACCCTACGAGGTAGACGACAGCGGCGGAGCAAAGCGGTAGGACCCCGCCGGCCCTAGCTTCCTGAGTGCGCGTGAGTGCATGCTTGGGTGTGGTAGCGGGTGGCAGTGACCAGTAGCGTGGCCCCAGCGGTAGTCCCGGCCAGCGCGGTGGCACGCGTGCGGGCGTGCGTGCACGTGCGTGTCGGCGGTGGGCACGGCGACACCGACGAGCATGGTGAGCACACCCACACAAAGGACTCGGCCCAAAACATACCACGCATGCTTTTTAAAGCACCCCAAAAACCCAACTCGATGATCCAATTGCTAAACCACCAATTCTATACTCGAGATGGCATGTTAGGCTACTAAAACAAGCCCTAAGACCAAGCCACTACTTAACCCGACCCTCCTACAAAAATTACCAAACTTAACTTCATCACAGCGTTTTCCGACTTAAGAAATTTGACTAAGCCTTGATTGGTTCGCGTCGAATTCAATTTCCAAGCTACCAACCATGCTAGCTAGGGAATTCTGTTCTCGACCACAAGTATTTCACTGCCACCTACGAAGTTTGTACTATAAACTTTATTAAAGTTTCGTATATGCATTCTATAGCATTTTCGCTCAATAAAAATTCGTTTAGAACCCTAAGCGATATAACGCGACATGAAATATAACATTCGTTTCGCGTTTCTGATGAACGTTTCAAGTTACGTACATTGCTTTACAACCTATATTACACATGTTTACACACAAATATGATGTTGATGTAGTGTTTTAGCAAAAGACTTTATAGTGTAACACCGTGGGTGTTACAGACGACGAGCTAGGACAGCGGCGCACGGTCGGAAAAGCAGAGGACCTTGCCGGCGTTTACCAAAACGGTGATTTCTAGGCTCAATTGATTCAGTGAATAGCACGGGAAGACAGAGGGGAAAATGGTGAACTTGATGGGGGTATTGGTTGAGGTCAGGACATGACGGAGGCGGCGGCATGCGTGATCTTGCGGCTCGAGTGTCCGACGAAGCTCCAGCAAGCGTGAACAGCAGATAGGAAGCAAGAAGGCGAGAATTTCTAGTACTTGCGGCATCCTTACCACGGTGGGAAGGCCGGAGAGCAGCTTAGAGTGTCAGCGGAGCGGCAAGGTGACGGGGACGTGTGCGACAGCGGCAAGATACAGTTCGGCGTGGCTAGGGCTCGAGCAAGGCGACAACGCTGCTCTAGGGCTAGGCGAGGGAGAGGCGGTGAGGTGCATGTGCTATTTATGAAGCCAAAGGGCGTGGGGCGCACGCCACCGAGAGGGCATGTAGCTGAGACGGACACGGTCACAGCGTGGTGTCCGGGTTGGTGACGAGAGGTATGGGACGGAGCTGATAGGTGGGTCCCATCTGTCGATGAGAGAGAGGATGCGGGGCCACGGTGCAGTGACGACGCGAAAGGGAGGCAGGTGCGCAGCTTCGCGCAGGCTACGGGCTGGCTCTTGGCTGGGCCAGGCCTAGTGTTGGGCCGGTTTAGAGGGGAAGGCGTGGGCGCGGTTGTGGGCTGCTGACGCATAGTCGCCAGTTGGGCCGTGCAAGAGAGAGGGGGAAGAGGGCCGCACGGGAGAGAGCGCACTGGGTTGCGGGGGCTGAGGCAGAGCTAGGCCAAGAGAGGGAGAGCAGGCTGGTTGGGCCAGAAACCGAGAAGGAAAGGGGAAGTAAAAGAAATTCCTTTTTAATTTCTTAAACCCAATTTTCAAATCCAAATTCAATACAAATTTAAATTCTTTTGAAGTTTTGATCAAACCCAATCATCCAAATAAATCAAATGCACCGGCATGTATGCACAACCATGTTGCTACCTTATGATAAATTTTAAATTAATGAAAAATGTTATTTTCCTGTGTTTTCATGAGCACATAATTTCCAAATTAAATCATTTTAGCTCTATTTCTAAAAATTCAAATTTTAGGGTGTTACAATCATTACGAATATATTTTTATATACATTTGGCAAAACTTTGAAAGATTTGACTTCTTAAGAAATGAGATGTATGTTTACTTTGGGACCAATGGAGTATGTAGTACCCACTAGGTCCACGGTTAGTTAATCTAATCTGATGGAAGGTTAATATGTTAATAAAATATGAGAGACGAACAAACAAGATTTTACCTATGCTATTGGACTGTTTTATTATATAAATGGTAAAGAGGTGGCATTTTTCGTCAACCACACACAAACTGAAATTAACTTTCCAAATTTACATCTAAAATATGCACCATTTAGAACTAACAGAGATAATATAAAGTAAAACTTTTGATTACCTAAATTATCCACCTTGACAATTCTAAAAATAAATAAAAATACCTCTAAATCTTTGTGTAAATACTAATATTATTGCGACAAATAAATTAATAACCATAGTCATTTTAAATAAGTTTATTACTGGTTGACCAAAATATTATGCCATATAGTAATATATTTTTAAAACAAATAAAAATAACTCTAAATCTATGTGTAAATAATAATATAAGTTATTTTGATAAATAAATTAATAACCATTTTTATTTAAATAAATGTATTATATATTGATTAAAAAATTGTGTCCTAATAATAGTACTACACAATATTTAATTATATCATATAATAAATTAAACATCTTGATTTTCCCTTTCCAAGCTGTATTGACTTTTTATGCCATTATAGTAGCTAGAGTTAGCCTAAAATCTATACTATTTTTCAAAAGAAAGATATTATACTAACATGTTGAATCTTCCAGCCAATTGGATCTTAAAGAATCAACGTATTCATGTGGAAGACATCCAATTAATAAAAGTGAACCAACATCTGACAAAAATCTTAAAAAACACTGCCACCAGCCAAAAAAAGTGCTCTCTCTATATCCTTTAATACAGTGTACTCTACAGATTTTAAGATAACCTAAGATATAATGCAAAAGAAAAAGACTTTCATCCGCGTGATTTGAGGTACCTACCATTTTTATATTTTTATTTTACAAATCCTTTATACTATAATGCACTATATATATCACACGGGAGTATGTCCAACCTATACCTATAACTAACTAATCTATGCTCCGAATTTGGTCAAAAGAATCTAGAAAGAAATATATCTGACAGTTGTGGAATCGAATCCCACTAATAAATACGGACTACAAGCAAACATCAGTAAGGCTTCAATGGCACATTGATGCACAACAGTCACATGTGACCTTCGAAAGTTGAAACTACAACGATGTTGCCGAGATGAGCGAGGTAATCTACCAATGCTCCTGCTTTCTTCTACATGTAACTTTTCCATTAAATACTACTTTAATTAATATGAGGATCCAATTATTGTCATGATATCTATTGATCATATGTATAGTAAAAGCAACATTGGAGAGCATCATGGCAACCTAAGAAGTCAATCTACATCACAAGATGATTCTGAAAGAAGCGGTAGAACATTTGACCAGGATGGAAATATAATAATGTTGCCACATCCTTTTCTAGGATGCAAGAGATACCTATCAAATAATTTCAAAGATGCAAGGAAAATGCACCAAGGAGTTCAGAGCGACCACTTAACAATGTCAACAACAGCTGTTCACAGAGCAAAAGATTAGAAACCAACAAATGAGAAGCCAAACACCAATGGTATGGACTTTCAGATTAACCAAAAAGATTTTATCAGACAAATCAAACAAAGACTACAATTTATGAAAGGGCCAATTGCATTATTGCACTTGTTTTCAACTCTAACTACACATTTACCCCTGTTTTTCTAACTTTGCAGATTTGCCCCTGTTTTTTTAATCTGAAGCTGCCGTCTGCCCCTGTTTCTCAACTCCGTATGCTGCTGATAAATAATGAATTAAAAAATGTTTGGAAAAAACAAAGGAAGGGGAAAAATGTTTGGATTCAAAAAAAAAAACATGCAGACTTAAAAAATAGGGGCAAATGTGCAGTTAGAGTTGAAAACGAGGACAGTAATGCAATTGTCCCTTTATAAAAACAGTAGAAGGAACGAACCTGAATATCCAATACTCAATCATGTTATTAATTAGTAAAAATTACTTCATACAATTAACTTTGATTGGAATCCAGATTGAGTTACACACTGGTCCGCCATTTCTATTAAACATGAATTTCTATTGCTTAAGTATCTCAAAGATAGTCCATGCTCACGGGTTTAAATTGTAAAAATAGAATTCAAATAAAATGACAGGAACTGATTTTTTTGAATCTAGAAAGTAATTAATGGAGGCGCACGCCTTAAATGTGCCCCCTCTATTAATCCATCAATGGATATGGTCACCCTAGCACGGTCGCCTTTGTTTAAGGTCTAACGGAGACGCACGTCTTCTGGCGGTCGCTTCTGTTAGTTTTATTAATGCAGGCAGTCGACTTAAAGGGACTGCCTGTGTAACTGTGTTATAACTGAAGCGATCAGGATGCCTGCCTATGTAAAGTGCAGGCTTTGTATTGCAATGGCGCTAGTAGACCCGTTTTACAAAACAAGCTCATCGCCTCATAACAAAAGCTGACTTATGAAACAGGCTCATCATTGATTTGTTTGCATCTCGGTGATTAGTATAGCAATCCAAGTGACGTGGTGGAGAGATTAGTCTGCAATTTTAAGCTAGCCAGTCCAATTTTTATGTCATCGTATTCCTGCTCTGCAGATGAGGACTAACTCCCGGTGCTGCACGACTGGGTTCAGCGTATTAATTGGGGAAAAAACCACATTATTTATTGAGGCTACCATGTACGTTCCTGCTCTGCAGGTCTACACCAGCTCTGCAGATCTACACCGGCGAAACCGCAGCAGCAAGAAAAGTACAACGATCTAGCTGCACAATTTGGCGAGCCATTTTATTTATTTTTTGAAATAAGATGATACATATATTAATACTATTTGTTAGTTCAGTGGATCGACACAATAACCACATTACTCGAATGTTCATAAACATGAAAGTAGTAGCTCAGAATCGCCGTACATACAGCCTTAGAATACACTTGCGCAGCAAATGTAGAAGGCGGTACTGAACTGTTTATCAGGACGCCCGCCTTTTTAAAGTTCAGGCTTTGTATTAGAGACGGACGCCTTAAGCTCCTCTGTTAAGCTAAAATGGCTGCTGCGATAATGTTTACGGTAGTAGTGCTAGTAGTAGTCCCTTTTTACAAAACAAGCTTATCGCCTCATCAAAAAACCTAACTTATGAAATAAGCTCATCATAGATTTGTTTGCTTCTCTGTGATTAGTATAGAAACCCAAGTGACATGGAGAGAGTAGTGTGTAATTTTAAGCTAGCCATCCAAAATTTTATTGGGGGCCTTTGGATCCTAGAGCAAACTGTTGGGGGAGCCCATATGGAATATGGGCCAACTCCCCATTGAAGAGGCCCAATAGAATTTAGTGTAGTAGCTTGAGATCAGTCGAAGTCCGTGGTGCCAAATCAGAGGCCGGGGCACTATGAAGATTAGTCGTAGGCTGTGGTGCAAAATCAGAGGCCGGGGCACTATGAAGATCAGTCGAAGGCCATGATCCAAAATCAGAGGCCGAGGGAATATGAAGATCAGTCGAAGGCCATGGTGCAAATTCAGAGGCCGGGGGAATATGAAGATCAGTCAAAGGCCATGGAGCGACGAATAATGGGCTGAAGGCCCACGCTCGATAACAACCCATCAACAAAGAAGGTTGCAAAAGAAAAAGACAATAATACCCTGGAGGCATGAGCACAGTATACAGGATCATACCGGAATATACGTTAGTTGCCCTACGGACATTTCTTTACTCGACGGATGATGTAACCGTACCCTATAAAAGGGGAAGATAGTCATCCCCAAGAGAGGATGGTGTGTAATTCGAAACCCTAATTATTGCCTCGGTAATTGTGTGAAATCCATTTTTGTACCCGTGCCACCGCTAGTCGAAGGCCTCCGCCCCAAAGTGGAGCCTTCAACCCCTTAGTGTCGAGCTGCAGTGAGCTCGCCCCTCTCTCACTCTCACTCTCTGTCGGGATCCCCATTTCCAACATTGGCACCCAGCGTGGGGCTCAAACCCACGACCACAAGGTTTCCTCAACATTTCCCCAGTTTCCTTAGCTACACCAACAACCGGCGCAGGAGCCTCCGCACCGCGAGACGACACGGGAGCCTCTGCATCAACAGCTGATGCGGGAGCCTCTGCACCAACAGCCGACGTGGGAGCCTCTGTACCAATAATCAACATGGGAGCCTCCTCACCCCGAGCCAACGCGGGAGCCTCTGCATCAACAGCCGGTGTGGGAGCCTCGACACCAACCGTTGACGCAGGAGCCTCCGCACCAAGAGATGCCATGGGAGCCTCTGCATCAACAGCTGACGCAGGAGCCTCTACACCAATGGCTGATGCAGGAGCCTCTGCACCAATAATTGACATCGGAGCCTCCGCATCGTGAGCCGACGCGGGAGCCTCCGCATCAACAGCCGGCGCGGGAGCCTCTACACCAACAGCCGATGCAGGAGCCTCCGCACCGCGAGACGGCGCAGGAGCCTTTGCATCAACAGCCGACGCGGGAGCCTCCACACCAACGGCCAACGCGGGAGCCTCTGCACCACGAGACGGCGTGGGAGCCTCTGCACCAATAGTTGACACGGGAGCCTACGCACCACAAGACGCATGCCGGAGGCTTTGCACCAACAGCCGACCTGGGAGCCTCCGCACCGCGAGATGGCATGGGAGCCTCTACACCAACATCTGACACGGGAGTGAAAGGTCCTAATGGCTAGAGGGGGGTGAATAGCCTATTAAAAAATCTACAAAAACACTTAATAAACTGGTTAGACAATTATGAGGCGAAGCAAGTGTTGCGCTAGCCTACTAAAATAGCAAGCCACCTACCACAATTCTAGTTTATATAGTTTCTATTCACACAATAGCTATAACACTACACTAAGTTAGTGTGCTCTCAAAAGCTAACTAAAGAGCCACACTAACCAAACTAACAAGCTCTCACAACTACCTACACTAAAGAGCTTGACAACTAGTTTGCAGTAATGTAAAGAGAGTGAGCAAGATGTTTATACCGCCGTATCAAGGAAGGAGCCAAACAATCACAAGAATAAATACCAATGAAGACCAATCACCTCGGAATCAAATGAAGAACACAATGATTTTTTACCGAGGTTCACTTGCTTGCCGGTAAGCTACTCCTCGTTGTGGTGATTCACTCACTTGGAGGTTCACGCGCTAATTGGCATCACACGCCAAACCCTCAATAGGGTGTCGCACAACCAACACAAGATGAGGATCACACAAGCCACGAGCAATCCACTAGAGTACCTTTTGGCTCTCCACCGGGGAAAGGTCAAGAACCCCTCACAATCACCATGATTGGAGCCGGAGACAATCGCCACCCTCCGCTCGATGATCCTTGCTGCTCCAAGCCATCTAGGTGGTGGCAACCACCAAGAGTAACAAGCGAATCCCGCAGCGAAACACGAACACCAAGTGCCTCTAGATGCAAACACTTAAGCAATGTACTTGGATTATCTCCCAATTTCACAAACATGATGAATCAATGATGGAGATGAGTGGGAGGGTTTTGGCTAAGCTCACAAGGTTGCTATGTCAATACAAATGGCCAAGAGAGTGAGCTTGAGCCGGCCATGGGGCTTAAACAGAAGCCCCCATGAAATAGAGCCGTTGTACCCCTTCACTGGGCACAACATGGGGTGACCGGACGCTCCGGTCATATTGACCGGACGCTGGACCTCAGCGTCTAGTCACGTGATGCGTGCCACGTGTCCCCTCTCTTCAAATGTTGATCGCCTGATCTCAACAGTCAAGTGACAATCGGACGCAGCAGCTCAAAGTAACCGGACGCTGAACCCCAGTGTTCGATCGTTTCCAGTAAGCATCCAAAGACGACTTTTCACGACCGGACGTGTCCGGTCATGCTCGACCGGACACATGCAGCGTCCGGTCACTCGGTGACTCCTCTATCCACTGCCACGTTAGCAGGACCGGACACACCCAGTCAGCGTCCAGTCACTGAGTGACCTAGCATCCGGTCAGAGACCGACGCTACACGCCCTCTACTGTCACTGACCAGACGCGTCGGTCCAACCAAGACCAGTGCCCGGTCACTTACCGTGACCTCCATCTTTTCTATCTAGGGCGTTGGTGGCACTGTCGGACTGTCCACACTCTATGGGTGGATACTCCGCCGGTGAAGTTCCTAACCCTTGCTCAAATGTGCCAACCACCAAGTGTATCACCTTGTGCATATGTGTTAGCATATTTTCACAAACATTTTCAAGGGTGTTAGCACTCCACTAGATCCTAAATGCATATGCAATGAGTTAGAGCATCTAGTGGCATTTTGATAACCGTATTTCAATACGAGTTTCACCCCTCTTAATAGTATGGCTATCGAACCTAAATGTGATCACACTCTCTAAGTGTCTTGATCACCAAAACAAAATAGCTCCTTTTTATACCTTTGCCTTGAGCCTTTTGTTTTTCTCTTTCTTCTTTTCAAGTCCAAGCACTTGATCATCACCATGGCATCACCATCATCATGTCATGATCTTCATTTGCTTCACCACTTGGAATGTGCTACCTATCTCATGATCACTTGATAAACTAGGTTAGCACTTAAGGTTTCATCAATTCACCATAACCAAACTAGAGCTTTCAGGGAGCCTCTGCACCGCAATACGACATGGAAGCCTTTGCACCGGGAAACGACGCAGGGAGCCCAAGACGACGCGGAAGCCTCTGCGTTGATAGATTTGACAGTTTTGGCTTTATACTTGACATGCGCAGGTTTTCACAAACAAGGCCGGAAATGCGAAGGCTGGGTCTTGAACAATCAACCTTCGACAACCCAGTGCACCTTTGGGTGTTAGCAAACCTTCGAGCTGCAGAAATGTCTCCATCAATCAGATAAGTCAGTTTAAAGACTATCAAGTTTCTACGCTAACTACTTCATTGCAGCTATGTTGTTCAGAACGTGGCCCTGACTCCCTGGTTTGAGAAGCTAGAAGCTGCGAAGCCTAGATACTCAGGTCTTCTTCCTGAGCTCCGGACATCAGCCTTCGATCAGTTTGAGTGGCTTTCGTCAATGAAGCCGAAAATTTTATTATTTCTTTTGGAACATCACCCTTCCATCCGTTTCCTCAGCTTTCGTCAGCAAATCTGGAAATTGAGATTTTTCTCAAAGCCTCAACTTTCTATCAGTTTCATCAATGAAGCCGAAAATTGGATTATTTCTTTTGGAACAACAGCCTTCAATCAGTTTCCTCAGCTTTCATCAATGAAGCCGGAACTTGGGATTTTTCTCGGAGCATCACCATTCGATCAGATTTCTCAACTTTCGTCAATGAAGCCAAATATTATGATTTTTTTGGAGCATCAGCCTTCGATCTGTTTCATCAACCTTCGTCAGCAAAGCTGGAAATTGAGATTTTTCTCATAGCCTCAGCCTTCGATCAGCTTCATCAGCCTTCGATCAGTTTCGTCAGCATGATATTGGATAATTATTTCAAGAAGGCTTCGGTATTGGACCTTTGGAAAACCTGACATGATATTTTGATACCTTCGCTAACTCTTTTCAGGGCTCGCTAACTCTTTTCAGTTTAATATTTGTCTTGGGTGTTTCTGGAGCCCGAGCAACACGCCACTAACCAAGAGGAAATACCCGATCGAGAAAGATTTCAAAACCTAAGTCGAAAGTGGCTAGTAATGGAGCCACGACATTTGACCATAGCTTTTTCAGCGGAAAGAGGACCTTTCGTCACCCCAAGCCGAAGGCTCATGGGTACGAAACGACCTCCATGGCACAAAGTGCCTGAACTCAGCGAGGACCTGGGCGGTTCACAGGCATCGAGGTTTAAATCCAAATGCCCCAAAAAGCCACACACCCGATGACAACCAAACCTACACAGTGGATATTTCTCACCACTTTTAAAGTCTCACCAGCTTATAATGCCTAATGATTTTGCTCTTGTGATTTATTTTGCCACATTCTTGATTTGACCTTCACCTCTCATGGCAAATTTCAAAAACTAACCATTGCCCCTCATGGAAAAATTCAAAATTTAACCTTCGCATATACAACCTGTCACCAATGTGACAAAGAACGTTATTGTGGCCTTTGTCGTGTGAAAAGCATGGTCGGAATGGCTATAGATGCTTGGCTTTAATAGCCTAACTCAAAACACTTTTCATTGAATTTCTTTTTTGTTACTAACATTAAGGTCTCCACCACTGTGAGTATGTCTTACCCTCCCAACCTACCTCTCCCATAGAACATATTTGTCTTGTTGTATACACGTTTCCACCATCCCAAAAAACATTAGTGTACATTAATTAGTAGTCTTAACGAAACTCAGCCTTCGTCAGTCAACGGTTCTCACTAAGCGTTATGTCTTCATCAATATCTGTCCAACATCTCTTGAGTTTGTATCTGTTAGTACTCTCCATCAATCAGCGGTTCTCATGAAATATTCAACCATCATCAGATACCTCAGTGATCCTCTATCAGCTAGTGGTTTTTCATCAGTTATTGGCCTTCAACAGTTAGCGGCCTTCACAGTTATTGGCCTTCTTTAGTCAGCGCCCTTCATTCGACAGACATCGACCTTCATCAGTCAGCGACCTTCATCAATCAGTGGTCTTCATCCATCATTAGCTATCATCAATCAGCAATCTTTATCATTCATTGGCCTTCGTCAAGTCATTGGCCTTCATCAGTCAACAGCCTTCATTTGTCATCGGCCTTCATCAGTCAACTGCCTTCATCATCATCAGTGGCTTTCATCTATCATTGGTTCTCAACAGCCTTAGTCAGTTATTGGCCTTCGTCAATCAATATCTTTCATCAGCAACAACCTTCATCTATATTTGGTCATCATCAGACAACAGCCTTCGTCAGTTATTGTTCTTCATCATCTGTCAGTGGACTTCATCTATCATTAGTTCTCAGCAGCCTTCGTCACTTATTGACCTTCATCACTTGGCAGCCTTCGTCATTCAGCAGCTTTCGTCTATCAGCAGCTTTCGTTATTCAGCAGCATTCGTCAGTTGGCAGGCTTCGTCATTTAGCAGCCTTCGTTATTCAACAACCTTCGTCATTCAGCATCTTTCATCTGTCAGCAGCCTATGTTATTCAGCAGCCTTCGTCATTTAACAACCTTCGTCTGTTAGTAGCCTTCGTCTATCAGCAACCTTCATCAGCAGCTTTCGTCTATCAGTAGCCTTCATTATTCAGCAACATTCGTTAGTTGGCAGCCTTCGTCATTCAGCAGCCTTCGTTATTCAGCAGCCTTCGTCATTCAACATCTTTCGTCTATCAACAACCTATGTTATTCAGCAGCCTTCATCATTTAATAGCCTTCATCTGTTAGTAGCCTTCGTTATTCAACAACCTTCGCCAATTGGCAGCTTTCGTCATTCAACAGCCTTTATCTGTCAGCAGCCTTCGTTATTCAGCAGCCCTCGTTAGTTGGCAACCTTCGTCATTCAACAGCCTTCGTTAGTTGGTAGCCTTCGTCATTCAGCAGCCTTCTAATCAACGGCCTCCATCAGAAATCAACTTTCGACAACCGCCCAACCTTCGAACCCATAAACACTAACATGTTTTCCTCTTTTTTGCAGGTTGTATTATTTAATTTTTTTTAGACTTTTATAATATGCATCAACCAAATTTTATCTGAGCTAACCTTCGTGGAAGCCTGATCCTTTTTATGTCATATCTATGCCTATGTAGGTTCTTGAATGGCAGCCTTCGCTAGCCACCCAAAACTACAACCCTCTCATTGGAATGCATTATTTCTTATATGCAGAGCTTATCTTTTGTTCAAGCATAACTATTATTTTTGTAGGGTGCATGACATGTTTACCCCTTTAATATTTTCATACAAATGCATTCACTTGCATCAACACATATAAACATGCATTACATAAATGCATTCCACTGCAGTAACTCGACAAAGACGTGTCCGCAATCAGGCATCAGTCGTCACTCTCAAAAGCTTCAAAAGACTTGAGATTCTCAAAAGTTTAAAAAACCTTCTCCCAAAAAAGTCATGTCCATAATCAGGCATCGGGACCTTCGTGTAACACCCTAAAATTGCATTGCTTTAAAATAGGTTAAATTGATTTAGTTATGCAATTTACTTGAGCATACAAACCTAGTCAAATAAATAATTTTATGAAATTATCAAATATAAGGATAGCCACATGTTTATGCACTCATGCCGCTGCATTTTAATTTTTGGTTTTAATGGTTTTTGTCGAAACTCAAAAGGATTCAAAATTCTTTTGGAAAATAGTTTGCAAAAATTCTAAAAAGAAAAAGAAAGGCAATTCTTTTCTCCCTCCCTCTCTCTCCCCCTTTTCGGCCTGCTGGCCCAACCCCTCCCCCCTCCCTTGGGCTCTCTCTTTCTCTCCCTCCTCAACCTTTTGGCCCACGTGGCCCACTCCTTTCCCACACGCACAGCCCGCAAGACAGCCCTCGGCCCACCTTGTCGAGCCGGCCCAAGCATAGTCGTAGCCCAGCTGCAGCAGCCATCTCCCCTCCCGCCGACAGGTGGAGCCCACTCGTCACCCCCCACCTCCAGCACTTCCTCCCACATGCCATCGCCATCACCTCCGTGTTCACCGACGCCCGCAGACCAAGCGAGGCCGCCCGACCGAGCCTCCTCGATATGTGCCCACCGGGTCCACGCACCCCGCACACCTCCCTCCATGCCCCCGTGACCCTTTCCCCCTCGCCTCGCAGTCGCTCGCCCCGGTCAGCGCTACCGCCATGAGCGGCGAGCCGAGCTCGCGAACCCGGCCACCCCGCTCCTCCCTGCCTCTTCACTAAGAGTGCCTTGGCACCGCAGGCTTGTCCCGCATCCACTCGACCCTTCCCTACTCTCTCTCCCGCGCCGTAGCATCGCCGCTTCAAGCTCACCGGCGAAACTGCCGCCGCACCGCCGTTCCACCGCCACCACACCTCCTTTGGCCGAGTTGAGCACCGAGGTGAGCCCGCAGTGCTCCCCTCTACCTCCCCATGCCATTGGTTCGCCCCGTTGTGGTGCCTAAGGCTGTTTCCGCGCTCGTCGGTGACCTCACCGCCGCCGGCCATGGCAAGCCGCCGCTCCTGGCACTGTTACGGCCGGTAGGTTCCCCCTCTCCACCTCCTTCTTATCTAGGCCGTTCAGATTGGATCCAACGATCCCTAGTGACTGATACCCCTTCGCGTGGAAAGTTTTCTAAAGAGGCCCTCCCTTTCTTCGTTTTCAAACCCACCGTCCAAGGCGCCTTCCATAATTACATTTTAAGCTTTGAATGAGTATTTCAATTTCAGGAATTTACAAAAATGCCATCCCGTCTTGTTTTATTCATAAAATCTCCATCTTTACTCCTTTTTGACCCGTTCAAGTTGCGTTGAATTCATAACGACGTAATCTATGCATTAGTAATAATGTTTACCTTGTCACCAACTCTTGAATTTCATGGTTTAAATCCTAACTTGATTAATGCTCATGCAACAAGTTTATAAATAAACTTTTGGTATCAGTATCTTCACCGTTCTAGCTCCGATTTAAGTGATTCTTGCGTCTATGTGTTCATAGTGACGTGTAGAATAGTTTTATAAGCCTTTCATCTTCTTTTTCCTCTATTGGTGTACTGTTCTAATTATTGTTCTTGTTTGCTTCGTGCATGATTGTCTCTGGATGCTTGTATGTTGCTGTATTGATCGAGTATAGATGGTGAGCAGTTCGTTGGTGATTAGGAGAAGTACTTTGAAGACCAGGACCAGTAGGGAAACTTTGATCAAGGAAAGTGTAGCATGGGATCATCCTTGTTGTCATATTCACCTAAATAACATTAATCATATGCATGTGTCTACCTTGATAACCGCAGTTACTTTTCCTATTTATTGAATCTTGATTCCTTATCACCTATGGGGATACTTGCATATAGGTAGCTGATGCTAGTGCAATCGATTATGATCATGAACCGTGACTTGATTAATGGAATATGCAACAAAAATAAAAGATGCTTTTTAGCAACGTGAATTAAAGGGCGAGAGCATTTGGCTTTATACATGATGCTCTTGTCCTCCCTAAGGACATATCTGTAAGTGATCACTCGAGACTTACTGTACAAACATGAGTACTATATGGCTCTGGCTTTAGTCAAGTATGAGGGCATTTTCTAACTTGTTAGTAGTTACCGAAAGGCGCAAATGGGGTTTGCCGAGCTAGGTATAGTGCGGCCTATGTTCCTAAGAATACCTCTGCGTGAGTATGCCTATCAAAAGGGGAGCTCTACATCCCCTTGCCACTGAAACCATGCGGCTACTAACTTGTTAGACACGCCTTTGAAAGACTACATAGTAAACCCTACTGACCTTCCTTGGAAGTGGGTCAAGAGGCTAGCTACCTCAGGCAAAGTGTTAAAAAATTGTTATAACAGCCGTGCTCAAGGACACGAGCGGCATGGACTCCTTTTGGAATAGTGACAAATGTTTCATCGATGTTTTTCTTAAATGCTATTTCATTATTCATGTTATCAGTTCCATGTGATTAATTATTGCTAACTTGTTGCTACTTAATGGATAAAATTGTGACTCATTAAAAGCTAATCGCAGTTAAACTAGTGTCAGCCTTGTTGAGCCTCATGAACCCCATGTTATATTTGTTAAGTATGAGATGTACTTATACATGTTTATTTTCATTACTTGGACAAAAATCCCAGATGGGTAACAGATTATGGCGGTTATGATGTCTTTCCAGAGGATTACTAGACTTGTGGTTCACCAATCAACCGTCCCTATGGAGTTTGGAGGCTTTACATGAAGAATAGAGATTCAGTTTCTGCTACATTGATAAACTTTTGTTCCCATGTATGGATTATTATATCAATATGTAATAAACACTCGTGATGATACTTTGTAATTTGTCATTTTATGTGTGTGACTTTCCTGGGCACACATAGAATTCTACATTCGATTTTTTCCTTAAAATCGGGTGTGACACTTCGTTCTTTCAAAAGCTTCAAAAAAACTTCACCCCTTATGCATACTATATGAAATGATTAACCATCTTTTGCAGCAAGTAGAAAACTAGTGTCTTTCTGAGCATCGAAAAACTCGCCAGCAAGTTGATATTCAATGAAGTTACAACGCTTAACCTAAGTCCCTGACAAATGCACCCTATCAACTCAGGCACATTTCATGTGACTTACATGGCCTTCGGCATGCGCCATTGGCGTCTACATCGGCTTTGCCTTCACCTTCGCCATGCTCTTCGGCATGAGGGGCTTCACAACCATCTTAGGTGACTTCACCAACATCACCTCCGGCAAAACACATTTATTTTCAGGAGGGCCTTTGACAAAACCATGATGACTCGCCTCCGCCAACACATCAGCACGAGGGGGTTTCACCGACACCTTTGGTGTCTACACCAAAATCGCCTCTGCCAAACACCTTTTGCATGAGGGCCTTCGCAAACATCGTCAACGAACCTCTACGACTGGCCTCCACCAACACTTTTGCAAGAAGGGCTTCACCATCATCTTCACCCACTACAAACAGCTCGAGAGCCTCCATCGACACCTTCGACATCAACACCTACGATGACTTGCCTCTATCACCAAACTCGAGGGGCTACGTCAATGCCTTCGGCACCAAGGTCTACTACACCTTCATCAACCACTCTAGCTCAAGGGGCTCACTAACAACTTCTGTTTAGACATCTACTTCCACTACTATGACTACATCGACTACACCAAGCGTGGCTGAGGATTTAGTCACGACCGCCAGCTAAGAGGGGCTAGGGGAGTGCACCGGAGGACCATCCACTCCGAGGAGTGAAGTCTTGCCCGGCGCTAATGAGCGAAGATTTGAAGGCCTCAGAGACAAAGACCTCCACTCTAAGAAGACCCAGAGACGAAGACCTCCGCGCCAAGAAGACCCGGAGATGAAGACCTCTGCGCTAAGAAGACCCAGAGATGAACACCTCTATGCCAAGAAGACCCAGAGACAAAGGCTCACACATCAAGAAGGCCTTGGATACATACCTGCACGCCGAGAAGATATCAGAGGCAAAGGCCTCGAGGATGAGGACCTATGCATCAAGAAGGTCCTAGAGATGAAGACTTGAGCACTGAGCGAAGCTGATGAAGCATGTTACAAAAGTAGCAAAAAGACCCAAAGGCCAAAGATAAAGAAATCCGGAAGATCAAGGCACTTGGAGCTAAAAGCCTCGAGAATTAGAGCATGTATAGGTTAGAGTCATGCATGTGCTCTTGTCTCCATGCCCTTTTTTCCCGATAGCGTTTTTGGGAAGGAGTTTTTAGCAAGGCGCGCACGTACAGGTTGCGAAGGACGATCCTTGCAACCAAGGTTTGAGTTGTATTGTGCCTCTTCTTATATGAACATATACTAGGTCATGTAGTACCGGCCATAACCTAGTAGCTGAGGGGCAACTGTTCAGGGAGTCCATATGGAATATGGGACAACTCACCCTTGAAGAGGCCCAATAGAATTTAGTGTAGTAGCTTGAGATCAGTCGATGGTCGTGGTGCAAAAGCAGAGGCCGGGGGAATATGAAGATCAGTCGAAGGCCGTGGTGCAAAATCAGAGGTCGGGCATTATGAAGATCAGTCGAAGGCTGTGGTGCAAAATCAGAGGCTGGGGCACTATGAAGATCAGTCGAAGGACATGGTCCAAAATAAGAGGCCGGGGGAATATGAAGATCAGTCGAAGGCCGTGGTGCCAAATCAAAGGCCGGGGGAATACGAAGATTAGTCGAAGGCCGTGGTGCGACCAATCATGGGATGAAGGCCCACGCTCGACAATGGCTCATCAACAAAGGCGGTTGCCAAAGAAAAAGACTCTAATGCCTGGTACGCATGGGCACAGTAATATACCGGAATATGCCTTAGTTGCCCTAGGGACATTTTTGTACTCGACAGATAATGTAACCGTACCTTATGAAAGGGGGAAGTCAATCATCCCCAAGAGAGGATGGCGTGTAATTCGGAACCCTAATTATTGCCTCAGTAACTACGTGAAATCCATTTTTGTACCCGTGCCTCCGCTAGTCGAAGGCCTACGCCCCAGAGCGGAGCCTTCGACCCCCGGGTGTCGAGCTGCAGCGAGCTCGCCCCTCTCTCACTCTCACTCTCTATCGGGATCCCCGTTTCCCAACACAAAACTCACCTTGCCTTACCCAGCAAGGATGCACTGGAGAGGTCCTTGTTTGGTTGATAGGTTGGCTACCTTGGAGTCTGCGCAGGCAAGGAAAATCCTTGCTAACTCAGGTGAGCCAATTTGGCTCACCCAACCTGGTAAAGGAAGGCTTGCTCTTGCCAGGAAGACAAGGCAAAGCTAGCCTTGCAACCAAACTGACCCTACGTTGCCCTCAGTCTCAATTCATGCCATCGGCCATCGCGTTCCTGCTCTGCAGATGAGGAGTAACTCCCGGTGCTGCACGAGTGGGTTCAGTGGTATTCATTGGGGAAAAAACGACCCTATTGAAACCACAACAACAAGAAAAGTACAATGATCTAGCTGCACAATTTGCCGAGCCACTTTATTATTTATTGAAACAAGACGATACATATATTAATACTATTTGTTAGTTCAATGGATCCTAACAATAACCACATTATTGGAATGTTGGTAAACAGGAAAGTAGTAGCTCAGAAACGTCATACATACAGCCTTAGAATACATTTGCTCACCAAATGTAGAAGGCGGTACTGAACTGTTTATGGGATAGTGTATGTCTTGCGCCTGCATGCTATTTTTTGGCCCCTCATGTAGTAAAGACATAATCTGTGAATGGACTGCCAAGCTGTACATGCAGGGGTACCGTGCCGAGTACTGGAGCTTCTGTGTCTGGGAAAAATTTCACCCCTTTACGCTCTGTCACCATGCCATCATTGGTGACATCAATGGGGTAACTCAGCAGGTGTCCATGTAGGTTATCCTCCAATTTATCGCTGGTGTAGATCTTCCAGAACTCCTCGGCCCTCTTGTTCACCATCTGAACGCACTTGAGGGTACCCGGGTCCTGGAACTCCTCCTGCAGCTCGCCAAGGTGCTCGTACCACAGCGACATCCGAAGGCCATGGACCTGTCCTGTGGCAACATCACCATTGGTGTTGAGGTGGGACGGCTGATACGCACCCATGGCGATTTCAGAGTCCCTTGCTCCGTCCATGGACCGCTGGTTGATGTTGGCTGATCCGATAATGATGTATTCGTCGTCCACTGTAACAAAAACAAGAAGATGGATTACATGTTACATATATTAAATGTGAGAAGAATAATTACAACTTGAACCACACGATGATTAATCCAATGGCATAGTATGTAGTGACTCTAAAAAGAAGATATGGTGAATATATGTGATTTGGCATACCGATCATTAGTTTGGAGTGGACATAGATCATAGAGCGCCGTGCCTTCTGGGCCCGGTCATAGTCGGTCCCAGGTGTCGGATGACGTTTAGGTTCATATTCACCTGGTACCTTCACCTCCCTGTTACCCAAGCAGAAGAAGGAGAGGTAATCCTTTGGGTTTGCATCGATGTTCTTCGCCTTGAGCGCTTTGGAAATGTCGGTGTACATCATCTCCATCGTCCTACTCTGCCAACTCAGCATAGCCTGGATGTTCCAAGCCGTTGGAACGCCTTCCGGCCACATTGGAACAACAATATACACTGCAAAGGGTTCGCCGGCTTCGATCTTGCTCACAATCTTCAATGACAGCTCTCTGGGCACCAGCTGCACTGCTCCGATATCCTCGGGCTTTATGCCGTCGGGTTTCCAGGCAAACGAGCTGCCAAGGAAGTACTGGTTCTCGATGTAGATGAAGCGCTTGGCGCGGCGAATCGCGTGGATGTAGGCGTCCTGGATGCTCCTGTCAATGACGTGGTTTTTGCCACTGATAAGCCCTGACTGAGCCGCCTCCTGCGGGGTTTTGGGAAAGCCCGAGCAGGCGCTGCCGTCGATGGACCTGAACACTTGCACGTTCCACGCCTCCTGGTCACCGTCGGCGCCCGCCGGCGATGACTGCGGCGCGATCACGTTCTCCATACCTTTCAGGTCGACGAGGAGGTCACCTTTGTTCTTCCACGGCCAGAGCACGTTGTGCAAGATGTCGTCCTTGCCGCCTTGCTTCCTCCACCGCTGCTCGAAGTTGTGGAGCACGTCCCACGCGGCAGGGCCTTCGATCCTGCAGTGGATGTCGTGCCACGGCTCCCTCGGCCCACCCTTGTTGATGGACGCGCCGTCGATGTTGTTCTGGTAGAAGTCGTTCGAGTGCGCCGTGTTGAGCGTCCTGAACAGGGAGTGGGACTGCGTGTCGTAGCGGCCGTTGGTGAGGTCGATGCCGCCGACGAAGCTGACAACGCGACGGAGGCCGGAACCGCCGCCGCCGTCCTCCGCGTCCACGATGACGGTCTTCTGGTGGTGGCTGAGCGCCACCGTCTTCCGGAACTCGATGGGGTACTCGCTATCGTCGAGGTGGCGAGGGCAGGGGACGCAGTGCACGCCAGTGCCCCTGAAGTAGTTGAACGTCTGGGCATCATTGGTGCCCAGCTGGCTCGGAAGAATGCCAAGGTTGAGGAGCGAGGTGGGGTCGTCCCACACCAGCATGAGCACCCGCACGCCCTCTTTCGCCTTGCGCTTGAGGAGCTCGCCGAGGGTGGTGCCGCCGCCGGGGTGCTTCCGGCTGCCGTCCCGCACCAGCGTGATCTCGGCGTACACCGACCAGCCGGTGACGTACACGAAGTGGCGCGCGCCGTCGATGGCGTCGTAGACGTCCTCCCAGCAGCGGCGCGGCTCGTACGCCCGGCCGCCGGCGAGATGGATGTCCGGCCTGAACGTGTCCAGCACGTGCGCGTCCTGGTACAGCGTCACCCTGCACCCCTGCCGCTGCTTGAAGAAGGTCCCCGGCACGCCGGCGTACTGCGCGCCGCCGACGCCCCTGCCGAAGCTGGAGTCCACGGCCACGTCCGTGAACCGTGCCCGCACGTGGATCTTTGGCCCGTGCGGGAGTGGTTTCTTGTGCTCGTCCAGGACGTCCAGCCACCTGTCGATGTCCTGGTCCTTGGGGGTGAGCGACAGGAGGTCCTGAACGGGGAGGTAGGCGCGGCCGATGAGCACGGCGTCGATGGGCAACCGCGCCTTGATGGAGAAGACGATGTCCGTGCTGTAGTGCGCGCAGTAGACGTGGAACGACTCGTTCCACCGTGGATTGTCGGGGTTGCTGTCGTCGATCCGGGTGCGGCCCACGCGTGCATTGTTGAGGTCCACCGTTGCGTACATCTGTGGCAGCCCAGTGGGCCGGCCCTCGATGTGTGGCACCAGCCCCTGCAGAAACTGGACACAAAGCAAATACATTATTATTATACCACATCCTGTGAGACTGGTGAGCATATCACTCCCATCTGTCAAACAAGACCCATCAAATACTGCACACGAGTAGTATAACTGAATACAAATAATATTCGTTAGAGCATCTCTAGGTGTCTTGTAAAACAACTCCCTAATTTAATATTTTAGTAAAAAGACAAAAAAAAGTGTCCTTCAACAGTTTTATAAAATAAAAGAGATCTTTAAAAATAAAAAGTTATCAAATATCCTCTCTAAATCCTAAGTTTCCGCAGTTAAGAGAAACTCCATATCTGCTCTCCATCCGGCATTATTTTGGGGGTTCGAAGTAAATTGGACGCTTGTGTAAATTAAGAAAACAAAGGATTAAAGATGAGAAATTAAAGCGGTAAGAGACAAAGAAACTATTAGAAAAGATTTGATTGGTTAGAATGAAACTACATGAAATTATTAATGTGATAACAATATCATTAGATTTGTCATATAAAAAATATATATTTTTAAAAGGAGATGGAGTGCCGGTTGAATCTGAGAAAGAAGAGGAGGTTAAGTGCGAAATGTGCTTGGCTGTCCGTGCTGACCAGGTCATTGCAGACTTGGCCTACCACATGGCGCGCTGTAGTTGGCTGAAGTTTGTGAACTGGTGGTTGACTCAGACAGTGGACCGGTTCACGGTGGGCTAATTTCACAGATTGAAAGAGTATGACATCAGGGTCTTTTGATCTACAGATGAACTTTAGCTTCAGCATGCCTAGAATAAAAATGGCAGAGAAGGATATTTTGACAGCATATACTGGAACCAATTACCAAACATAGTACATTGTATTAAATAAAATATCCAATGCCTGTTAGAGTCTACTGAATATATGGATCTGTGTTTCTGATTCTTGGGGTAATTTTTAGGATTTACTCAATCCTGTCACTGTCACGTGTCATGAGGATTATCGTGAGGCTTCAAAAGGAGTCTCTACATAGTAATAGTAAGATATTAACTTGGCAAATAAAAACATTTTCGCACCAAAACGTGTAGGGTGTAGTTTTCACAAGCTGAAAAACATGCATGGCACAATAATGATAGTACTAGCCGGTGTTTCGGTTTCATAAATAAAGAAATTACAGCTTCTAAATAAGTTGGGTAATTAACAAAGTGAGATTCTAGCAAAGGACGTGCGTATGCAAACATGGGATGTACAGGCGTGAGGGATTAACTGAGCTCACCTTGCTAACTTGGTTGCTGTTGTTGAATTTGGCCTCGAAGATGGTAGCATCGAGGGTTCCATGCAGCAGTGGCATTGCATCAGCCATTGCTAGCTACCTCCTCCTCTCTGGTACTTCCACGACAGATCAAGATCAGGTGATGAACGATTGTAGTGAGCACTGCTACTACTGAAGCTTGTGGTGTGCTCGGTAGCAGGGATGGCTTGCCAATTTATAGTGACACGTACGGCGCCTGGTGATGCTTCAGAGGAAGCTAGCTGCATGCCTTCACATACACTTGCAGTCAGCGAGCAAAATGATCACGTGTTTCTCGTCCGGCAAGCCGTGTAGCAGAAGGATCGAGATAAGGGAGTTGACACGGATCTAGTGGTCTGCACGCGCTATATACATCTGGATCTAAAACCCACTTGCACCCACGCATACGGAAAGGTATCTACTGGCATTATTGAGATTGATGCTCTTCCTCTGAATTGCATCTGCCATTTGAGTTTTAAAAATTAACTAGTACTGGGGAGACTCAAATCAGCCAACTTTTTTTTTCCTAACAATCATCATGCAAGTGGATAGCATATAAAAAATTATGATTGGCATTCCCATGGATCTGTCTGCAGCTGCACCTCTAGATTGCTGCCAAGCAATTGAGAATATTACAAGTTGCCTATTGAAATCTAGCAAGAGATACTCCAAAGGGCCAAGGCTACACAAGTTGCCATATTTTTTTAATTTTAGGATAAGGATTCTACACGTGAAAAATGCTCTGGATGAAATGAAAGGGACAGTTTAGGGCTCGTTCGGTCCTCCCGAAATCCACTCAAGAATCGTTCTAGCTGATCAAAGGTTATATGAATTAGCCAATCCATCCATGTAGGAATTGTTCGAGAGAATGGTTCCCTAGGAACTGAACGAGCCCTTAAGCGAAATCCTCCCCGTCCGACTGGTGGGATAGGAGTCTCCCGCTGATCAGCGCGCACGGTTAGAGCATCTCCAAGAGATAAGCCAAAAAGACTAGCCAAATTTGCTGATTTAGCTACTCTCTAAACTAGATTTGTCAAAAAAATTACTAGAGTATTCCAACAGACTATGTAAAACTAAGAGTCTGGATGGCTAGTGAGGTAGGGCTAACACTGATGGGCTGGATGGAAAAAAAACATAGCCAATTTGCCACGGTGAAGACAGCCCAGTTTACATATATATGTTTGTGCCTAATATAAAACAGTTGCAACCATGCATGTAATATATGGTCCTAACCAATCAGCCAATTTTTTTTCCTACACAAACAATGCAACTTGTACAGAATAAAAAAAATTTAGCATTGGTGTTCACATGGATCTGTCTGCAGCTGCACCTCTAGATTGCTGCCAAGCAATTGAAAATTACAATTTGCCCTGTTGAAATCTAGTAAGAGATTCCAACGAACGGGCCAAGGCTACACAAGTTGCTGTATTTTTTTTTTTAATTCCAGAATAAGCATTCAATAGAGTAGCAGCACACGCGTCACATGTATAAATGACGAGATGGGGCGGGCTAAATGGGCTGCATGAGGTTCATAATTTCGGCGTCGCAGTAAGCACGTCCTAACAAGACCCTAATATAGTGATCTTGGCTGGCACGGCTGGAGTCGTAGTGCTGCTTAGAGCAACTCCAACAGTTTTGCAAATGAGGTTGGCATCCTTGAAAATTTGGCAAAACATGCAAAATTCCTCTCCAACAGCTTGGCAAATGAGGTTGGCAAATTTACGAGCTTGGCATTCTACCCCTCCGCGTGCGTATCTTTCCGCGCGCGGACTCCACTCCGCATCCCTCCCCCGCGCGTCGCTGGCATCGTTCCCGCGCGCGAGACGAACTTTCACCTCCTCCTTCCCGCGCCCAGCTGAGCCCTCGCCATAAAGATCGCGCGCCCGCCCCAATCCTCGCGATCCTGCATCGGCGACTGACTCCACCTCCCCTAGCGGCGACGGACTCGACCTCCCCTGGCGGCGACGGACTCCACCTCCCCTGGCGGCCGTGATCTCCCTAGCTGCATCGGCGACGCGGCATCAACAACCCCTGGTATGTGGCCGCGATCTTCCCCTGCACCATTGACGAACTTCGGCAGCTGCTAGGGTTTAGGGTTTGGTCCTCCGCTTGTGCCATGTATCGATGATGTCTAGCCCAGCCAAGTATACTAGTATTTGGATCAGATGCAAGCCGCCTAGCCGAAGACGTGAAAAACTGCCTCTGATCACCTCCAATCCAGCCAAGTATACTAGTATTTGGATCAGATGCACATATACTGGTATAGTAGTATATAGTAGTATCTCACATGCAGGATAATATATGCCGTACAGAATACAGATCATATGTGCTGCAATTGTGACAGGAGTTGGTGATCATGTTCTTGGATTAGCGTAATGATTGTATATATATATATATATTCTTTCCTGAGTATTCATTCATACAGCATATACATATTCTTTCCTGAGTTTTCAATCGGTGGTGATCATGTTGATGTGTGGGTAATTTCAATTGTGCAGTAATAGGCGTGTTCACATTTGTCATATTTTTTGTAGACTCATTGAAATGGATGGAGATGGTTTTTTGTCGGACATTCTTCTCGATGGACGTGATGCTGAAGTTGGAGGCTTGGACGACCTCACCATTCCTATGACACAAGACACTCAAGAAGTCGATGCGCAAGTGCAGCCAAGTCGCAGTACAAGTAAGGGATCGAAAAGGTCAAAAAATTTTCATTGGAAGGAAGACGAAGTTGTATGCGCCGCCTGGTTGTACGTTAGCAAAGACCCCATCAACGGGGCCAATCAAGCTCGTGGCACATTTTGGGGTAGAGTACGTGCATACTTTGAGGAGCACAAGGAAACCGAAGCTGTGCGGACAGAGAGTTCGATTATGCATAGGTGGCTTACAATTCAGCATCAAGTGAACAAGTATTGTGACTGCTACGAGGCGGTTGAGCGTAGGAATCAGAGTGGACAAACTATTCAAGACAAGGTATATATGTAATTTGTGTTCAATTAGTACCTTAAATTTGTTTTTTTTTTTGAAAAGGTATATACATTGACCAATTCCCTGGACAGATTTCAGAAGCATCGAAGATGTACACCGGATTAGACAAGGACAAAAAGCAATTTACTCTTCTACCTTGTTGGAACATATTGAAGGAAGAAGACAAGTGGAAAGCCAAGAGGATTGAAATTGCCGAGATGGATAAACAAGCACCAACCAACAAAAAACAGAAGTCCACAAAGGTGTCTAGGCCAAGAGATGAAGAAGGCACCAGCAATCAACAAGGTAAAGATGATGTTCCTCAAGAAACCCAAGCAAGGAAAAGGGCAGATGGGATAAAAAAGGCAAAAGAAAATCTTAGGCGAGGAGGTGGGGAAGCTTGCTTGGCTGCGTTGGACACGATGTGGGCAAAGAAGGAGGTTTCTGACAAGGAAAAAGAGAAAGCAAAACATGATAGGTTCATGGCGTCAATTGAGCTAGACAAGGAAGCACTGGAGCTAGAGAAGAAGCGCGCAGCAACTGAAGAGAAAAGAGCTGAAGCGGAGTTGATCAAACAGGAGAAAGAAATCATGTTTGCGGACACGACCTCCCTCAACCCGCTGCAGCGTGAATGGCTTGAGACGATGCAGAAGGAGATTGTTGCTAGGCGTGTTGCAAAATAAATTTAGTTGGTGTCAAATCATGGTTCAAGTACCTTTAGTTTGTTTTTAGTTCATCCGAACCTTTATTTATTCATCTCATGTTTAGCTAATATTGATTTGTCCATCACTATAAAAAATAAAAGACATAAAATTATTATGTAGCTAATATAAATCTGGATGATGGTTCCATAGGTGTTCGATGAGGTCTTCTTTCATTTGCACGTGTGTTTCCTTGTTTCTGATCATTCTTTGCGCCTCAATATATTCATCAAGTGTACGAGTACCCCGGCCACGAGCAGGTTGGACATTCTCACCACCATAATCAAAACGCTCGTTAGGGTCGACCACGAATCCTTCATCTTCCACAATCATGTTGTGCATGATCACACAAGCCCTCATGATCAATGCTAACGTCTCGATGTCCCAAAAACGAGCTGGTCCTCGAACAATCGCAAACCTAGATTGAAGAACCCCAAAAGCTCTCTCGACCATCTTCCTCGCTGCTTCTTGCGCTTTGGCAAAATATTGCCTCTTGTTCCCCATAGGAAGAGTGATGGACTTGACTAAAGTAGCCCATGACGGATATATACCATCTGCAAGATAATAACCCATATTGTAGTCATGGCCATTAACGGAATAGTTCACTTCTGGAGCTCTACCTTCCGCCAGGTTATCAAACAAAGGAGATCTATGAAGAACATTGATGTCATTATGAGACCCGGGCATTCCAAAGAAGGCATGCCATATCCAAAGGTCGTTCGAAGCAACAGCCTCCAAAATTATAGTGGGCTTGTTCACATGCCCCTTGTACTGACCCTGTTTATCATATGGACAGTTCTTCCACGCCCAATGCATACAAACGATGGACCCTAACATTCCTGGAAATCCTTGTTGCTCACCCAATGCAAGTAAGCGTGCTGTGTCCGCCTCATTGGGATATCTGAGGTATTCATCTCCAAAAATTTCAACAACTCCAGCAACAAACCTACGTAGGCTCTCAAGTGCAGTACTTTCGCCAATGCGAACGTACTCATCTGTCGCATCAGCTGGAACCCCATAAGTGAGCATACGCATTGCGGCAGTGACTTTTTGGAAGCAACTCAACCCAAGAACGTTGGCCGCATTCCTTTTCTGCACAAAGTACTCATCGTGTGCTTCAACAGCATTCATTATGCGTAAGAAAAGTTCCCTAGACATCCTATACCTGAAGAAAACAAAACTAAAGTTTGACAACTCTAATAATATTTGAGCACATAAAACAAATTAATCCGAAGTTGAAGAACAACAACCTTCGACGGAATATTTCGGGGCCGTATGTTGGATTGTCCGCCAAATAATCTCGAAACATCCTGTCATGGCCACCTTCTCTATCCCGGTAAAGAACTCTATGACCTTCGACAGAGCCACCGTGTCTTCCTTTGTCATTGGAAAAGGTTTGCACAATTCGAGCAGCCGATAATATTAGGGAGTCATCATCATCGGATGATGAATCATCCAATTGTCTTCGCGCACGGGACCTCTTCCTAGGCATGATTCCCAGGACCGGCTGGTGGAGGAGATGGGCAGCACACAGGGAGGAAAAGATGCCGGCACAGGGAGGAGGAGATGGGCGGCTTCTGTTGGTGTAGGCCGGCAACGGGAGAGGAGAAGGATCGGCAACGGGACAGGAGAAGGATCGGCAACAAGAGTTCCCGTTTTTCTGTTGACCAAGCACAAAAATAGAGAAGGATCGGCAACGGGAGATCGGCGTTTTGCGTGGCGGCGTGGAAGAGGAGATCGCGACCTCTCCTTCGCGGCGGCCTCCTACGTGCGACGAAGGAATCCAGGCGCTCGACCTCCCCACGTACCGGTCAACAGAAAAATATTGGTGGGCCCTTCTTTTTTTAGTTTTGCCAAGTCAAAAATAGGGAACTCTTGGAGATGGTCTATTTTTTCACTTGGCATATATTTTAGCAAGTTGCCAAATCACAAGATTTGCCAAGTTAATTTTGGCAAACTCTTGGAGATGCTCTTAGGCCTTGCTAGTGGCCCATGGGAGGAATCTGCACGGCTCCCATTAAAGGGCGTCTAATAGCGGCCCATTACCCTCATCCAATATATATAAACAAGCACCGACTTCCCCGAAACCATTCCCTAATCCTTGTCACCCACTACGCCAGCACCATAGTTGGCCATGCAGCCCGAGCCCGTCGGCCTGGCCCGAGGCCCATTTTTTTGGCCCGGCGACTAGCGGGCCCAGGCTGGCACGGCCTGGAGGAGCAGGCCATGCCTGGGCCTTACCCTAGGCACGTGGGCCGCCACGTCACGGCCCGCTCTGGAACCGGTGGCCTGCTGGCGGCCCGGCCTGTTGCCTCCCCGCGGCCCCTGCCCGCGCCCCACTCCACGCTCCCCGCTCGCCCCCTCCCCGCGCCCACTCCCCGCTCGCACCCACCCCCGATTCCTCGAACCCTAACTCCCTTCCCCTCCCCCTTCCCGCCGCCCTGCGCAGTCCCCTCCCCACGTGGCCGCGCCGCACTCACTCCTCTACGCTGGTAGCGCCGCACTCCACCCTCTCCCACGACTTTGCTCCCCCGTCCTCCACTCGTCGGCAGGTGGCACCGCCGGCTCCTTCCCTCCTCACAGTCGCGCCTCGGGAGCGAGTGCGCCGGCCCCAGGCTCCACGCCTTGGGTGCGCTGCCACGGCCTGCGAGGCCGCCGGATCTGGCTCAAGCAGCTGCCTGCCTGCCTCGTTTTCCCCGCCTCTCTCTCGTCTCTGCGGCCTACACCGCCGTCGGCCTCGAGCACGGCAGCCGGCTTCGGGCGACCGGATCTGGAGTCCTATTGCCTGCTCCGACGATTGACACTATGGATCTGCCTCGAGGCCAGGGCGAGTGCGTCGGCGTCGACCGCTGCCACCGCGCTCCCGTGTTGCCCCTCCTGTTCTTCCCTTTCCTCTCTCTAATGCCGCCAACACGGTCGGTGGCCCCCTCGACCTTGACGCCGTCATCACCTGCAGAAGCGGACCTTGGGCTGGTCCGGCCTCCCTGACAGGCCATGCTTACCGGGCTGGCCCGACACGAAAAACAGCCCAGCAGGCCGTGCCTGGACTGTCGGCCAGGCATGAAGCCCAGCTCGGCACGGCCCGGGAGGCACGGCGTGCCATACCGGCCCGAACCCCATCGGGCCGTGCCTGGCATGGGCCCGTGTCGTGCCGGGCTGGGCCGGCCCGTTGGACATCTATAGCCAGCACTATTTTTTAGGGACGACTCAGGATGATTTGTAGGGACGGTTTTGGCAGCAGCCTCTACCACAGCGTTGCTAAAATTTGCTGATTTGTAGGGGCGGCTAGCCAACCGCTCCTACAAATCGCATTTGTAGGGGCGACTCTAGATTCAGCCGCCCCTACAAATTAATATCTAGAAATTCACAATTTTCGGTCTAAAAATAGCAGAAAAAACAATACAATTTTTTAATCCAGGGAGGCCCCTATCGGTCAGCCACTTACCTCCTCCATCTATTTTGCAAGTCACGGCATTATTCCGGCGTTGTGTGGCTGTGGGGTTTCGAACCCACGACTTGCAGCACGTGCGCAGCCTCCTCTACCACTGCACCTCACACTCACTTATTATAATAATCCACTGTGGTTCTCTAAATATTATACTAAATCGAACATAAATTGATTGTTTGAGGCCGTAAATGAACTCAAATGAAAAAGTTGTCAACTACAAAGTTTTATAACTTTTAAAGGTCTAGAACGTTCATTTTGGTAGTTTCTCCATCCAAGGTCTTTTACAAAATTTGAATTTCAAATTTGAAAAATTCAAATATAGTTTTCCATGACAAGATGATTTCAAATGAAAAAGTTGTCAACTACAAAGTTTCATAACTTTTCGAGATCTACAACTTTTGTTTTTGCTGTTTGTCCATCCGAGGTCGATTAAATAATTCAAATTTGAAATTTTTTGAAATTCAAACATAGTTTTCCTTGTCAAGATAATTTCAATTAAAAAGTTGTCAACTACAAAGTTTCATAACTTTTTGGGATCTACAACTTTTATTTTGTAGTTTCTCCGTCCGAGGTGGTTTACAAAATATGAATTTCAAATTTGAGAAATTTAAACGTAATTTTCCTTGATAAGATGATTTCAAATCAAAAAGTTGTCAACTACAAAGTTTCATAACTTTCTAAGATCAACAATTTTTTACTTTGGTCATTTATTCATCCGACATAGTAGTAGTAATATTGTTCATAAATGTTACATATTCTTTTATATTTTATGAAACTATAAGAGAGATATGTAAATTTTAGAACAATGTTACTACCAATTTATCGGATGAAGAAATGACCGAAAATAAAAGTTTTAGATCTTGATGAGTTTTACAACTTTTATGTTCATGACTTTTTCAGCTGAAATCATTTAGTATTCCAAAATGACGTTTGAAGTTACCATTTTTTGAAATTCAAAATTCAAATAGATACAACACAGTCACATGAAAAGATGGATAAAATAATAGCCGTAAGAACACAATAAATTGATAGAGCATGATTTTAGAATTTTTTAGAAAAAAATCATCAAATTTAAAGTTAGTATGAGGGAGAAAAACTAGTTACAAGTTTTATCCAAAGATTAAAAGAGAAATCAAAGTTCTTCAACAATTTCAAAATTTAATTTCAAACAATATTTTGAAGTAGTAAATGATTTCAAATGAAAAAATTGTAAATAACAAAGTTTTTCATTATTTTTTGAGATCTACAACTTTTATTTTGGTTATTTCTCCATCCAAAGACATTTGAAAAAATTTAAATTTTAGTGCTTAATTTTTATTATACGACGTTTATTTGTAGGGGCAGCTCCCGCCCCTATAAATTAGGTCATTTGTAGAGGCGCCTGGTTTGACCACCATTTGTAGGAGCGGCTTAATATTGAGCCACCCCAGGGAGACATTGCTACAAATCTTTTCCAGCCTCACCACTCGATGTGCTCTAGTCTTAGACCCGTTCAACCTTCTCCCCCAGCTTATAGATGTGCCAGCTGGCCCCATTCTTGGCATGGCTCCCTCCCAGGCCCCACGCATGGCGGCAGCGCGGCACCCCACGGCTCATGCCACGGTGTCGACGGGGCTCGCTCGAACCTACGCCCAGACGGAGACAGAACCCTAGTGCTTGGGTTATCGTGTCCCAACCATCTCGCTTTGGAAGTGCAGAGGCATAATGGTAGATGTCAAGTGGTCTCGGTTGTCCGGGACCCAGAGGTACGACGATTATTGCCATCCTGCCAATTATTTCTTTTTAATAGTTTGTAGGTTTTACTACAAATTATATGGTGATGTTATTTTGTTTCTCCTTCTCGTATTTAGGGACCAGTACAGATATCGTTCTATCAAGACTACTAGAGCAATGCAATGCAACTCCTCGCCAAGTAACAATTGATGGCAGGTGGTAGTTTAGCAACCGGACTTTCTCGTCTTGATAACCAACTCTTTCTCTCACCTTATATTCTCTCTCCAAATAGTACTTGATAAGTCCCAAATATATGTGTCTCCACTCAATGCTACTGTACTTCATCTGTTCTAAATTGTAAGTCATTCATGCTTTTCTTAGATATACATAGGTTTTACTATGTATATAGACATAATGTAAATTTAGGTGCATACTAAAATATATATACCTAGAAATTCCAAAACAACTTACATTTGGATCGGAGGGATTACTAGCCATGACGGATAGGTGGTTTGTTTAGATGGGTGTTAAGGTAGACTAAATGATCTTTTGGAAATCGCACCTGGAGAACATTAGTGTCTAGATACTGCACCTTTCTTGATAATTTGTAGACTTCACAAGAAGTTGTATGTCCTGTTTCACGCATGGGCATGTTTGCTTTCTCAACCAAAAGATGCATGAGAAACTGAGCAAAGAAATCCAGAGCTGGTCCTCGTCGTTGTTGGTCAGAGTTGTTTGTCTTTGTTGATGGAATCTGTGATATCTACGATGGGTTAAATTATATCCCACAAGTCAGAGATCCGCTATAATCTATAAAGTGGCCTGAGTGCATATGACATTGGTTTCCCTGCGATTAAATTACATCCAACCAGGCAGAGATCCGTTATTAGCGCTGAAGCAGCGTGCTTGCACATGACATTGATTCCCTAAACCCTACTTGTAGTATATATATTAGTACCATAATATCAATGTACCATTCCAGCAATGGAATCATGATGAGGCCAAAACGAGGTGCCACATAATTATCGTTTGTTTCATAAACCTGCAAGTTCTCACTCCTGTTCAATGGATATTGAGCTCATTGGTTTGTGATTCGGATTGCTGTAGTTTGTGCTACCGATGAGCTTTTACCCATTTTATGCATTCATGTAATGTGCATTTCTTAATAGAAGGGTCTGAATGAACGATCATGGTGAGTTTTCTTTCTTTCTTGCCCCAACGCAGTCGTGATGGCAAGCACAATATAGTTGATCAATTAGGTAACAAGCTAGGAAGAAAAGTTCGTCTGCAAGTGGTAGCCCAAACAATCTTTCCGAGCTGAGTCGTCAAAAAACTGTGTTCACATAAAGTTCAGTGAAATACCAAAGTACTAAATTTTTGCGGGATTCAGACCTTCGGAGCAGGCCTTGCCCGCGAGGGGATGTTGTTGGGGATTCGAACTCAGACAAATGCAATCCTTGAAGCTTAATCTATCATTCTCAGACTAATTATTTCTTTATTAAATGCTCGCCTCTCAGTAATGTCTTCTCCTAGCAAAACCGAAGAAGACTTCATATTACGTGACAGGAAGTATGCGAACGGGCTGAGTTACTTCATAGAAGAACGAAGACAAAGAACGAAGGACGAAGGCAACTAATCCACTTCGCTGTCAAGCGAAGTCAAAAGCAAGCAAAGGAGAATTAATTTGTCTTCAGGTTACGAAGACTCATCATCGACGATCCTTCTGCCGGAGTTTTTTAGAACAAGCTGAAATATTGTATCGAAGATGTAGTTGCCCTTAAACACAAAAGGGGTTGTAATAAGTAATAGCATTAGGGGTATTTTAGACATTGTAGTAGGATTAACGAAGGCTTAGACCTTTATAAATACCCCCAACATGTACTGTACATGGACATGAAGCGAATACTCAATTGAGTTTAGTCTATCTCACAATGCTTGTGTGATCACTTTCACCCAGCACACCCCTAAGGCGGTACACTAAATGGGGGATCAAACGATCCCACCAGGGGATCGACCGAACTGCCTTTCCCCTAGGGATCGCCTCATGCATTGCACCCATAGGCAGTGGATCCAACGCCCAAGATGCCCCCTGTCTTCGGTTGATGAACCACCTCCGAAGTTAGGCCTCCAAGGTCGGCCTAGGGGTTCGACCGAGCAGCCCCCCACCACACGACATTTTGTTTGGGATTCCCTGGGCCAAAGAGATATAATTGTTCCATTCCAAGTGAAAAGACCAGCAGCTCCGCATACTATTGAATGCTTGTGGCAGGTTTCAATTCCACTTTTCCTGAGCAAACTAGAAAACATGTACCGATGTTAGGAGATGGAAGTCATGTTGACGTAGGATAAGGCTATTTGGTGAACCAGGCTTTGTCTATCTTAGAGATCAAATTGGATGGTATATTTTTCTTTTTTTGTTTGGAATGGTCAAAACCTTTCATGGTTGAGCAAAATGTCTCCGGTTCGAAAACAGAGATCAAAGACTCTGTCCTCGCTTCAATAGCTCTAGGACAGAGTCTGCATCTTTGGCCACCCCATGGAACTCCTCTGCAGCTACTCCTACGGTCTCCTTGGTGAGTTGAAGCATTTTTCATTTCAAAAATATACACTGGCCTAGATTTTTCTTCAAGTTGAAACAGAAACAATTTAACCTAGCTTTTTGAAAAAAATTGAGGTTGATGTCTTTGTTGTTGAGCTATAAACATTTGATGACCTCAAATCTTTCTTTACAAATCGCTCCAACTTAAAGTTTCTTTACCTTGTTTCAGTTTGATTGAAACATAAAACAAGTGAGGGGGAGCAACTGGAACAAACTAGGAGCACTTGCATTCCCACAACACCACCATACCACCACCTTCAGCCAAGAAGATAACTAGCAGAATGATTGACTAATCTTGAGATACTGTGAGTATGGACCTGGTGACGGGTGCGATGGGCAGGCTTCCCTCCAAGCTGCTCGAGCTGCTCAGGGAGGAGTACAAGCTCCAGAAGGGTGTCAGGTTGAAAGTCCAGTCCCTCTCCCGAGGGCTCGAGTGCATGCACGCCGCCCTCCGCAAGGTGGCGGCAGTGCCATGGGACCAGCTCGACGAGCAGGTCAAGATCTGGGCACGCGAGGTTAGGGAGGCTTCCTATGATATCGAAGATATACTGGACAGCTTCCTCGGGCGTGTTGATGGCCATGAGCAGGCTGATCTGAGCAGACTCAAACGCGCCATGAAGAAGATGGGAGAGCTGTTCAGCAAGGGCAAGGCTCGCCGTGAAATTTCGTGCGCCATCGAAGACATCACGAAGCAACTTCAGGAGATGACAGAGCGGCATGACAGGTACAGGGTCGATGATCCTGTGACCAAGCCTGCTGCCACAACATGTATCGATCCACGACTCTCGGCTCTCTACACAAAAGTGTCACAGCTTGTTGGCATCGAAGAACCAAGGGATAAGGTCATAAAAATGCTGACATCAGTAGCCGGAAGGCATGGAGACGAAGATAGTCTCTATTGTTGGGTTTGGAGGGTTAGGCAGGACTACTCTTGCTAAAGCTGTATATGAGAATCTGACAAAGGATGTCCGTTTCAAAGCTTTTTGTTCCAGTTGGTCAGAATCCAGACTTGAAGAAAGTGTTAAAGGACACTCTCATTGGTCTTGACAGGTGGCATTATACGAAGGAGTTCAATTTAACTATATGGGATGAAAGGCAGCTAATCGATGAACATCGGGAATTCCTCAAGGATAAAAGGTAGTCATATTCTTAATCAGAGACTTTTTGTTAAGATTTGCATGTTGAACAATCATTTGGGGAATCTATAACATGCAGAATGAATCTACTAAAAAAATAAATATATTAGTTTTCATTTTTTTGTTCTTATCTAATCACAAGATAGTATTTTCTAATGTTTTTCCTGTATTTAACTGTTTGTGTCATCTAGAATGATTTATTCCATATTTTTCATTTAACTATATGACACCTTCGTTTCCATGCATATAGGTACTTCATTGTTATAGATGACATATGGGACGTACAATCATGGAACATAATAAGATATGCTCTTGAGGATAACAGACTGACAAGTAAAATAGTCATAACTACCCGCAATCATGATGTTGCCACGAAAGTTGGTTGTTCTTATAGCATGGAACCCCTTCTCTATGAGAGTTCGAAAGAATTCTACGGGAGAATATTTGGCTCCAACAAAAATGTCCTAAATTTTTTGTGGAAATATCTGAAGAAACACTATCGGAAACGTCAAATTTGCCGAGTGTTTTTATGTTTGCCGAGTGTATTCACTCGGGCACTTGACGAAAAAGTTCTTTGCTGAGTGCCGCGCTAAAAACACTCAGAAAAAAAAAACACTCGGTAAAGAGGGGGTTTGCCGAGTGTCAAAAAAAACACTAGGCAAAGAGGGGTTTGCTGAGTGTTTTATTTTTTACACTCGACAAAGAAATAAAATCTTTTTCCTGGGAAGGAAGGAGAAGAAAAAAAATTAAAAAAAACTTTGCCGAGTGCCTAGATCTAGGACACTCGGCAAAGGACAAAAATCCTAATTAATTCCCCCGCCCTTCCCCCTCCCCCTTCTTGATTCCCCCGCGGGCGCCCCTCCCCTCCCTTCTTCCCCCGCCGGTGGCCCGCCCCTCCCCCTCCCCCTTCTTCTTCCTCGACGGGCGTCCCTCCCCTCCCCCTTCTTCTTCCCCGGCGGGCGCCCCTCTCCTCCCTTCTTCCCCCGCCGGTGCCCCGGCCCTCCCCTCCCTTCTTCCCCCGTCGTCGGCCCGCCCCTCCCCCTCCCCCTTATTCTTCCCCGACGGGCGTCCCACCCGTCCCCCTTCTTCTTCCCCGGCGGGCGCCCTCCCCTCCCTTCTTCCCCCACCGGCGTGGAGGGCCAAGGCGAGCTCCAGGCCGACGGATCCATGGTGGGTGGTCCTCGTGATGGCGGCTAGCATTGGATCCGGCGAGGAGGGCCAAGGGGAGCTCCACGACGGCAGATCCGCAGCGGTTGGGCCTCGCGACAGCGGCATGCGTCGGATCCGACTACTGGGGCTCGGATCCGGCGACGATGGGGTTGCGGCGGCTGGCGTGGGTCCGAGGTAGGTCAGCTCTCCCCATCTCCCTCTCTTTTCCACTCTTCATCTCCCTCACTCTCTCCCTCGCCGGTGATCAGATCCACGGCGGCGGCGGGCGGATCCGGTGGGGACCAGCAGCGTGGAGGCGACTGATCCAGTCGGGAGGTCCCCTCCAATGGTGGATCCGGCAGGGAGGAGCGCGTCGGCGGGCGGCGTGGTGGTGTCCGTCGGCGGGGCGTGGTGGTGGTGGCGTGGTGGTGGTGGTGGTGGCCGGCGACTTGTTTTTTTATTTTTTCCTGAAAAATGTTTGTCAAGAGTTTTTTGGGGACTCACATAGTCTTTGCCGAGTGCCCGACGTTTGACACCCTGCAAACAACTTTTTGCCGTTAAAACCTTTGCCGAGTGTTGTTTGCTGAGTGTAACACTCAGCAAACGTTTTGCCGAGTGTTTTTGGGGCGGCACTCGGCAAAGCTCGTGTATCCCGTAGTGAAATAATTAAGAAATCTGGAGGTGTGCCATTAGCTATCATTACTACATCAAGTTTGTTGGCAAATAAGTTGGGAAATATGAAAGAGTGGTATGAGTTTTGTGAGTCTATTGGTTCGGGACTTGGAAGCAATCCTGATATGGAAAATATGGGAAAGATATTATCTTTGAGCTATTATGATATACCAGCTCATCTGAAGACCTGCTTATTATACTTAAGTGTATTTCCAGAAGACTATGAGGTTGAGAGTGATAGGCTGATATGGAGGTGGATAGCTGAAGATTTTGTTGCGACTGGAGAACGGGGCAAAAATTTATTTGAGCTTGGAGAGAGTTACTACATTGAGCTTCTAAATAGAAGCCTCATCCAGTCAGTATACATGGACGAGGAAGGTATACCGTGGGCCTGCCGTGTCCATGATATGGTGCCTCATCTCATTTGTTCGCTGTCAAGAGAAGAGAATTTTGTTGCACCTATATTTGGGGACACCAAGCAAAACACACCTTCTTGGGGAAGCAAGGTTCATAGGTTGTTGTAGCACCCGGTTTTAAGAACAAAATCAGATATGCACCATATATGAGTTCAGGAAGTCAAATCTAACATATATCTACAAATAAGGGTAATAGCAATAGACAATGCTCAATATATAACGTACTTAGTATAGAGAATATAACCTTAGACAGCAAACAACGGAAAGACAACTCCGATCTTAGGGTGAAAACTCTAATTCCACATGGATAACTGACTGGTTGATCACAAGCCTAATTCCTTCAAACTCTAGCAATCTGGTACCCATCCGGGATTTTTCAAAAGATTTAAAAAGTAAAGCAAGCGTAAGTACATGCCGTACTCAACAAATATAACATGGGGTTTATGAGGCTCAAAAGGCTGACACTGGTTTAACCACGATTAACTTTTAATGAGTCATGATTTTAAGCAGTTGAGTAGCATCAAACTTATCATAAGCCCGTATAAACACATGATCAGGTAAACATGAATAATGAATAGCATAAACAATTAACCATTAATGAGCATCTTTATCATCAGTATCATCAGTGTTCATCATCTATTCCGTAAATGCTCCAAGGTCGCTCGTGACCATGATCACGGCTGATATACCAGTTTTACACTCTGCAGAGGTTGTACACTTTCACTGTGAGTCATGATTTACCCTTTCGTCCGAGGTGATCAGACTCTTGACCCACTACCAAGGAAGGTCGACGGGGTTCACCATGAAGCCTTTCAAAGGTTCATCTAATAAGTTAGGGCCATTAGATTCACTCGGCAAACAGATATAGGAACCCCCCTGTCGAATGGCATAATTCCATCATGGCTATACACATAAGAGTAGAGGTTGTCCTATACCCGATTCATCAAGCCATTCTTACGCCAATAAAGGTAACCTCTAACAAGCTAGAAAAGGTCATCATACTAAGCTAAAGCCAGAGCCATATAGCCCTCACAGTTGTACTATAAGTCTCGGATGATCACTTAAGATAAGTCCTTAGGGAGAGGAATCTAGAGCACCATAAAATAGCCCAATGCTCTAGCCCCCTTATTCCATGTTGCTAAAAAGCATCTTTTAATGTTTATTGCATATTCCATTAGTCAAGTTACAAGATCATGGCTTTAGTTGAGCACTTGCATCTTACTACCTAATGCAATACCCCATAGGTAACAAGGCACAAGGTACAAAGTTCTAGGAAATCCTTAGTGGTAATCAAGGTAGACACATGCAGTATGATAAGTGATTAATGGTGTATAGGACAACAAGGAAGATCCCATGCTATACTTGCCTTAAAACACCAATCCTTCGGTAAGCTTTAATCTTTAACGTTCTTCTTCTTCTTCTTCTTCTTCTTCTTCTTCTTCTTCTTCTTCTTCTTGATCACCACGTATATTTCACCGACGGGACGTAATCATAAAGCACCACACAAGCATCTATACAATCATACACGAAGCAAACAATAGAACTAAATCAGAATAGTACATCAATCATAGAAAAATAAATAAAAGAGTTTAAAACATTTGCTTTAAAAAAACTAAAGTCAAACAAATCATATTCGGAGCTACGGTTTAAAAAAAGCGGCTACCAAAAGATTTGCTTTATACGTGGAAAAGAAAACTATAGGCTTCATTTATTTTAACTTTATACATTCATATACATAAGATATTTTATAAATAATATAAATTGAATCAAGTCAAATTTAGATTTGAATTATAAAACTAAAGTCAAACAAATCATATTTTATTTATAAAATCCAGTTGCATAATTATTATTTAAATTAGAGTTTAAACCATAAAATTCTAGAAATAGTGTCATGATAAACATTGTTACTAACACGTAGATCTCGTTGCAATGAATCTAGCACAACTTGAATGGGTCAATTCAGAGCTAAAACATAGAAGATATGAATTAAACAAGATTTCCTTTAATAAAATAATAAATTAAATCTAACCTCGAATTTTAAAAGTTGAAAACATATCTAACAGTGGTATAAACATGTAGACAACGTAAATACGAACCTAACGCAAGTTGAACGGGTCGAATCGGAGTTAAAATGGAGAAACTATGAACAAAAGAGTTTCAATGGCAAAACTGTGAATATTTTGAACTATTTTCGGATTTAAAATAATTAAAAATCAATTTAAAAACAATCTCTGGACCGAGCATCATTTTTGGAAAAGTGCAGGGGTCAAAACGCATGATCCATGTCATTTATTGAAATACTTTTGAATACTACTGGACCGCGGGTATATTTCGGGGAAACATAGGGGCCTTTGTGCTAAAGGTAAGGCAGCGGTCGGCGCTAACTGGGTCATCGCCAGCGTGGAGCCAAGTGGAGGACTGGCATAGGCGGGTTCACAGTGAACCGGCTGGCGTGGCATGGTAGGCGAGGTTCACGGGTCCACCGTGGACCGGTTACGAAGGGGTATGGATCGGATCTAATCTGGATCATTCATCTAAGATCGGACGTATGAGAGGGGACTGGCGAGGCCGGCCGGCCGGAACAGGACCGAGCGTGGCGGCACCATGGCCGAAGGTGGGCCGTGCATGCGGAAAACGACCTACGGGTCACGGTTAACCAAACCGATAGCACCGGTAGAACAAGGAGATGACGGCGAGCTCGGCTAGGTGGTTTACCTCGGTGCGGGGCGGACGGAGCCGACGTGGCGCACGGCGAGGCAGATGGTGGCGGTGGCAGCCTAGGTCTACGACGGCTTGGCATCTCGGCGAGGCCAGCTGCAGTTCCGAAGCGTGGGATGGAGGCGGCAGGCACGGGGCTAGGTATTTATGAGGCGGGGGCGGCATGGACAGCAAGGCAACGGACAGCGTCGAGGCGAGCGCGGACTCCCGGGCGGCGGCGGCGGAGTCTGGGCGGGACACAAGCTGGAGAAGGGGGACGGAGCTAACAGGCAGGCCCAGGGTGCCAGCGGGGCAAGCGGAGAAAGGAGAGGCGCGAGCTCGGCTTGCTTGCTGAGCGGCGAAGCGGAGTTGGGCTGGCCTGCTGAGCTGCGCGGGAGGAAAGGAAAGCTGGGCTGCGTGGACTTGCTGCTGGGCCGTGGGAGAAAAAGAGAGGGATGGGGAAGAGCAGTGGGCCGGAAGAGAAACTGGAGTGGGCCGAGGTCATGGAGGGAGTGCAGGGCAGGCCTTCGGGCCAGATTAAAGAGAAAGCAATTTTTTCAATTTCCAAATCTTGTTTTATTTCCCAAATTCAAATGTAAAACAAACTCAAACATTGTTTCAACTATACTTTTCAAAATGAGCACTCTTGGGAGGTTTCCAAAACTGAACTTTTGCAAATTTTTGAATACCTTTTTATTTTTCAAATTCTCTTTTATTTCAAAGCCATTTTCAAATTCTTTTAAAAAACATTTCAAATTACTTTGGAGTTTTGGATCAACACCACTCATCACAATAAACTTTATGCACCAACATGTATGCACAACAAGTTGCTAAAGCTTATGATGAATTTTAAATTAATGAAAATTTGTATTTTCCTAGGTTTTCATGTGCACAAAATTCATAAATAAATCATTTTAATCCTATTTTCAAAAGTGCAAATTTTAGGGTGTTACAGTTATCCCTCCATAATGTTACTTGGCCTACGGTGGACATGTCAAAACTAAGGTCACTTACTATCTCCAATGATGCTATAATTAATTCGGTTTCATCCCTTTCATGTCATCGTCTTCTTCGTGTATTGGATCTAGAAGGCTGCAATCTTGGGGACCATAAAAATTTGAGTTTTGTTGGGATCTTATTTGACCTGAGTTATCTAGGGCTAAGAGGTACTAGATATGCTGGTGAGCTCCCATTAGAGATAGGGAAGCTACAGTTTTTGCAGACATCGAGTATTGTTGGGCTAAGACGACTAATGTGCCTGGGTCTTAATTGGACTATATGTCTGCTAAATGGATTGAGGAATCAAACATCTTTAGAAGTGCTATGGTGTGCAATTGTTGATTTTGTGCACATTGCAGAAGAGCTAGGCCATTTGACGCAACTGAGGATCCTTACTCTCCAACTAAAATTGGACAAGGAAGCAGGATGTGATGATGAGGTCATTTGTAAAGCTTTAGTGGAGTCCCTAGGCAAACTGCAAATGATCAGAAAGACGTGGTGATGAATCTTGAAGATTCGCCGGAGTCTCTAGGCAACCTGTCCTATCTTCGTATCTATAGAACTAGTTTGTTGCCCACATGGATTAATCCTTGATTGCTTCTCCTCCTCTCCTCCCTGGACATTACGGTGGGTCAGGTGCGAAGGGAGGACATCCAAGTCCTTGGGATGCTGAAGGCTCTTCGCATCCTGAAAGTGAGTATATCTGAGGATAACATACAAGTGCTGGGAAGGTTCATGGTTGCCCCTGATGCCTTCCCATGTGCAAGACTATGCAGATTGTATGGTTTGCAAACTGTGCCGTCTATGTTCCCACGAGGAGCTATGCCCAGGTTTGAAAATTTTCATTTCCGTATCCACCTGGAGGATTTCGCTAATGGTGAATTTAGTACAGATGGCCTGTCCTTGGACCACCTCCCATCCCTTCGGAGGCTGTCTGTTTTCCTACATCTTGGAAAGGAAAAGGTCGACGAAGATTTGTTAATGAAAGTTCAAGAGAAGCTGAGGCACGAGGCGGATGTCCACCCCAACCACCCTTCCCTAGAAATATAAAAAATAGCGCCGATACTGATCGGATCGGATTCGACGTACGTGTCCCTGCCTGGAATACATGTAGTACGCACTCCTTTCTTCTCCTGTATATACATGCGTCTTCTCCTGCTGTTTGTCCACACCAACACTCATGAGTTGTTCACTGCATGCATGCTTGCTTTCCGTAGCAGTATCTAATTTAACTGAGCAAATTAATTAATCTATCAGCGGGTTTTCTTTTGTGTGCGGGGGCTTCAAAATGTCCTCTGCAAGTGCGTGGTGTCGTCCGCGGCAGCCTGCTGTGCGGTCAACGCCTACGGCACGCCTAGTACTCACGCTGTACGTGTTGTTGTACACGGAGGAATAACAAATTAATTAAGGAAACTATCATGTGATCACGCAAGGATGTTCCTTAGTTCTTTTTCAACTTCATGTTAGAGATTTATGTATGTATGTATGTATGTATGTATGTCGAGAATATTAAGGAAACTATGACGCGTGCAAAGAGGAGGTTCTGCACTACAAATGCTGCCAATAGTTCTCGGTATACAGTCAGTATTTTAATTTGTATAGTCTAGAACACTGTTCTAATTTGAAGCCTGAGATCTTAAAATGTGCCGCTACAGTCCTGCTTTACATCGAAACAGAGTAGATAACATCAATCTGAACACTATTGCTGAAACCTACTTGAACCGAGAGGAGGTGCTGTTTCTCACACGCAATGCAACATGTACAACAACCAATCTATTTTTGCAACATACTGATGAAACACTTGCAACATACGTTCGAAACAGCTGAAACACTTGCAACATACGACTGAAACACTTATAAAACACGAGAAAAACTGGAAAACACTTATGTAACCATTGTAAACATATGCAAACATCAAGATAAAACACTTGCAACATATGTCTGAAACAGATTAAGCATTTGAAACATATACTCGAAACATACGTGTATAGCCATTGCAACATGTGCAACATTCCAATCTACTTTTGTAACATCCTTATAAAACACTTGCAACATACCTCTAAAATATTTAAAACATTTGAAATGTACACTTGCAACATTCATCGTATCCTGGTGCGGCCTCCTCCGCTGTCTGCATCGGGGCGCCACGGCCGTAGCAGTTGGCGAGGTTAGAGGGCTTCCGCGCCAGGGCCCGACACTTCTCGTTGCACAGCGGCCTCAGTGGCTAGCTGACGGCCGAGGGAGCAGTCTCCACGCGTGGGCGCGGCGGTACCCACGCCGTCAGACGAAGCGGGCCACAGAGCAGAAGCAGCGGCAGGAAGCAGCGGGGTGACATGATTTGTGTGATTATAGCAGGTGAATGCGATGCATTTTGAATACGGTATCTTTTTTTTTGTTCATTTTCTCTTTGAACTTCGCCCCACCTATAATTTTTTTGGCTCCGTCGGTGTCCCCACCGGCCTGTGAACGGCCTGCACCACTCAAGTCTTAGTGAGCAGTCCAGTGCTCCACAGCAGGCCTATTGAGCAGGTGTGCTCCCCGATTGCTCATATGGGCCCGCGACTAGCAACTGAATCCTGGGCTGCAACACTAGACCTGGTGGCCAGACCTTTGCCCAGAGCGACACGTGCATGTTCACACTCAAAATTTTCCCAAAACAAAGTCCTATGAGCAATGTACACTACAATGACGGAGATCTGTAAGTATAGCAGATCATGTTATCAAGCTTGAAACCGAATGATGAGATGCTGGTGATTTCATTCAAGACATGAGCAAGGGTGAGGGCCCCCCGAATGATGAGATGCTGGTGAATTTCATTCAAGACATGAGCAAGGGTGAGGGCAGGGGCGGAGCCAAGATGAGCACCTCAGGGGGGGGGGGGGGGGGGGGGGGGGGCAATCAATAGAAATTTAGAAAAAATGTCGAAGATTAATGGTGAAATCATGTTTTTTTCTACGGTAAATACAAAGCAAAATCATGTGTTCCTGCACCGCCCGCAGAAAATGGCCCAAGCCGGTTTACGCCCCCAGTTTGCTAATATCTTTTCCATTTATTTTAATATAAAATTATACATATTGCTTTTATATATCTCCCTGGCGAGTTAGATATTTGTGAGATATGCCAACATTAATTAATGTGTCATTTACACCAAAAAATTTCACTATATATAAACGAGCACAAGCATCAGGCCATTTGCATCCCGAAACACTAGAATAGTACTTGCGAGTGTTGATACGATGAGGGCTGCTGCCATTTGCATCCTTCTCATCAGCGGCGGATCCACAGGCCTAATCACTGTAGCAAAAGCTTGATTTCACCATTAAATCTTCATGCAAATCAACATCTCCATTGTTTTAGCCTCCCCTTATCCCGCATCGTGCATCCACCACTGCTTCTCATGGTCATGTCTTGCACCCTCATGGCACCCACCAGGGCAGCAGGTATATATATACACATACACACATGAAGCTCCTTTAATTATTTATTTTGTTATATATATATATAGAGAGAGAGAGAGAGAGTAACTTATTCCGTTGTTCATTTAAATTGGTTAACAACCACGTGCACATGCATGTAAATACGTCTGCTGATCCATTGAGTTTTATTTTGGTGATACAGATACAGAGGATTGCTCTGAGCAGCACCCAACGTGCCAGGACGCCGCGTGCGAGAAAAAAATGCAAAGACGAATACAACTCCAAGCACACCAGTTTCAGGTGCACGAGCCGTGTGCACATCGCTCTTTGCTGCTGCACCCACACACGATGCAGTGATGGCAACTGCGGCTGGCGATGGCAAGCTGCAGGCATGCTGAAGTTGGTTAGAAAATAGTATATAGCAATAACTCTATATAGATATGTAACAGATAGACTTGCATTTAAGAAAAGATTGACAATCAACCATGACCAGAGTTGATATCCGAATCTTATTATTGGAGGCTTCAACCGAGGCACCACATTAATTTTCACCGGACATGCTAGAAAAAGGATATTCCTAAAAATTCTCACAATTATCAAAAATATATGGCCTTTAATTTCATAGATTCTAATCATCATCGATGATAATAGCCATTAGATATATTATAATTTATAAAAGAATTAAACTCCTATGTTATTATGAAAAATATATATGGTAACCTCCTAATCTTGCACCTAAAAATTGGAGGATTTAACTGACGCACCACGTTAATTTTTACCATACGCGCTAGAAAAAAAGAGAAATCCTATATATTCTTACAATAATCAGAAATATCTAGCCTATAATTTCATAATCATCATCCATTATAACAGTCAATGAATCTATTATAGATTATAAAAAATTACACATCTCCACCATTATTAAAGATAAGTTAAAATAACCACCTAAATTTGTACATAAATTACCCACGAATGCTATAATGGAAAATAAATCATACTAACCCCCTAAATTATCATAAAAAATACCCACGGTTGGCATTATCTATATCTATATCTACATCCATGTCCATATCTATATCTATATCTATATCTTATATAGCCAAATAGGAGATCCCTATTAGCTTATTTTTCCTAGCAACTCCTTAAGCGTCATCACCATTTTCCTTTGTACCCACTGTTCCTTCTTGTGCACCAACCACACAGGCACAAACATTATTGCACCATCGGTTCCTCTACCACAGGTTGGTTTGCCAAAAAGGCCCAGGGCGGGTTTTGCTGTGTTCCAGCACCGCCTGCAGAAAATGGCCCAGACCGATTTACGCCCCCCAGTTTGCTAATATCTTTTCCATGTATTTCCTATAAAATTATAAATCTTCCTTTATATATTTCCGTGGCGAGTTGGATAGGCGCACATTTACTATTTCGGTGTATAGTAGGATCGAGCAAAGATATAAAATCCTGGCTTTGAGATATGCCAGCATTAATGTGGCATTTACACTATCAATTTGCCTCTATATAAACGGGTACAAGCATCAGGCCATTTGCATCCCGAAACAGAAGAATAGTACTTGCGAGTGTTGTTGATACGATGAGGGCGGTGTACTCCGTAGCTGCTGCCATTTGCGTCCTTCTCATGGTCATGTCCTGCACCCTCATGACACCCACCTGCGCAAAAGGTATATATACACATACACACGAATGAGGCTACTTTAATTATTTATTTTATTATATATATAGTGAGAGTAAATTCTTCCGTTGTTCAGTTGAATGGGTTAACGTGCATGTATGTCTGCTGTTTTATTTTGGTGGTACAGAGGATTGCTTTCAGATGCCAGGATGCATGGACATCCCGTGCGAGCAAAAATGCGAAGACGAATTCCACTTCAGGGTCACCGGTTTCAGGTGCACGAGCCGTCAGCACATCGATCTTTGCTGTTGCACCCACAATTACGCGGGGACGACGACTGCGGCTGGCGATGGCAAGCGGCAGAGACATGCTTGAGCCATATATGCTGTGATCCAATAACCGTGCTGAAGATGGTTAGGAAATAGTATGTAGCAATAATAATTCTATATGGATATGTAACGAATCGACTTGCTCTTGCATGTAAGAAAAGATTGGCAATCAGCAAAAAACTGAGTTAAAGTTCAAATCGTCCTATTGCTAGTTAGATGCTTCAATGGAGGTCACTATGTTAATTCTCACTAGATGCGCTAAAAAAATAATTTTAAAAATTCTCACAATAATAAAAAAATATCTGGCCTTTAATTTCATAGATTCTAATCATCATCTATGATAATACAACCATTAGGCAAAATGCTACCAAAATTTGCAATTGAATGGGTTGTTTCTTGGTTCCTGAAAAATTCGGTTCCATCGGTTAGAACCGATTTACCTGAAACCGAAATTTCTCGGTTCCGCATTTTCAAAGTAACCGATTGGTCCCTTCTTCTCAGGTAACCGAATGTTTACACCAGAATTTGGAAGAAGAGTTGCAGGGATTTGGAAGCTCCCGAAAATCATGTCATCAAGGAATCAGCTGCGTGGAGATCGGAGCTAGTTGATTCGGACGCACCAGAATCGGCTTTCTTCAGATAGCGCCGGCAGATGACGACAGAGGCTACGATCGGCGTTGGGGCGAGACATGCTGGACTCTACAAAAAGGGAAAGATTAGAGTCCAAGTTATCTTAAATTAGGAATGTTTTCATTATACCAAAGATTGTATTGAGTCGTACACGAGTAAGGTTCGTTTTAAGCTCTGGGTATAAATACCAAACCCCGGCTATTGTAAATCATCAACCAATCAAATACAAAGTCAATTACTTTTTTCGGCTCCGGCCACCCCTTAGGAGTAGGAGTAGAGTAGATCTCGGCGAGTTCTTCAGTAAGTACGGCTGCATCGATTCGGTCGACCTCCACTGCTTGTCTGTTAGTACCGTCATGGTTTATACCTCTGTTCGTATGGCTGCATCGATCTGGTCGACCCCCACGATGACTCTGGTATAGGCAAGTTATCGACTCTTGTCTAATTCAAAGTATGACCTATGTGATTCTGCCTCACACCCCACTGCTTGAATTAGATCAAGGTCAAGTTATCGGCTCTACCTTAGCATGGTAGTCTTTGATAGATTCATTAAGTTACCGATATTGCTTATTGCTTTCATTGTTTATCTAATTACAACAATATCATTCTGCCCGATTGAGATTGATCCGGATCGGCCTTACATCTTGTTTAACTCATCGTTTGCTAATTTAAAACTGATCTAATCTACATCTTAAGCGATGAGTTATGTTTTTATTGGCTGTTTTGCGTCAATCTTAATCGTGCAAAGCGTGCGGTTAAGGCATGTCCGA